>NC_060185.1:76242049-76449549 GCF_021184085.1 Oncorhynchus gorbuscha
TAGTGAGGTAGTAAACCTTGATTTCTCTATTCACCTGAACTCCACTTGTCCCTATTGAAAAGCGAGGACGGCACATTTTCTGAAGGGATAGTTTTGTCTGTCACCCAAATGGCTTCCTATTCCCTACATAGTGGACTACTTTTGACAGGGGCCCTATGGGCTACACATAGGGCATAGGGTGCCATTTCTGACGAAGCCTTTGTCGAACCAGATGGAAGAGGTGAAGAAGAACTCAAAGGGAGGGCCTTACTCCTCTTATGACATGCTATTCGTCTAATGGAGTGTCATTTTCTCCTCTGATGTACTGGCTCTCTAACTCTACTGGACTCTATTAGCTTGACTTTAGTTGTCTAAGCATTGAGAGTAAGTTATTTATGCTCTATTTTCAAATCAGATGGGAGACAGTGGGACAGAACATTCTCTGCTTTTGTAAAGACCCAGGGAACGTTCTACATACTATTGTATTATTTTCCCGTTGGTACCAGAGAGAGAGAGAGAGAGAGAGAGAGAGAGAGAGAGAGAGAGAGAGAGAGAGAGAGAGAGAGAGAGAGAGAGAGAGAGAGAGAGAGAGAGAGAGAGAGAGAGAGAGAGAGAGAGAGAGAGAGAGAGAGAGAGAGAGAGAGAGAGAGAGAGAGAGAGAGAGAGAGAGAGAGAGAGAGAGAGAGAGAGAGAGAGAGAGAGAGAGAGAGAGAGAGAGAGAGAGAGAGAGAGAGAGAGAGAGAGAGAGAGAGAGAGAGAGAGAGAGAGAGAGAGAGAGAGAGAGAGAGAGAGAGAGAGAGAGAGAGAGAGAGAGATTAACCATGTGCCATAGGCTATAGTTGAGCAGATGCATTTGTAGGATTTCCACATATGGGCAGGGTTGGGTAGGTTACTTTATAAACGTAATTCATTACAGTTACCTGTCCAAAATTGTAATTGGTAACGTAACTTTTGGATTACCCAAACTCAGTAACGTAATCTGATTCCATTACTTTTAGATTACAACCACAATCTGTAAGGCGCAAAAAGTGAAATAAAAGATCAGCAGTGTGATTCACATTAATGCACTATGTAGATATCAATAATAAGTGATATCCCTGTCGCCGTAGACTACACCACTGCTGTCATCCTTACCTCTAAGTGTTTATTCAAATTGGATAATCTTTGGATGCCAACAGCAGTCGCACCATTGGAAGACATAGCTTGGACTGTAGCCTACAAAAACCTATACCTGCTCTTGTCCTGTGATCCATCAAACACATTTGGTGTGTCATCATAGTGGCCCCTGACTTGTGGTCAGACTCGCTCAGGGGGAACAAACTTAAACTTGCGCCTTTTTTGAATGCTGATTTGAATGTCATTGAGAAAACAGAGAAGGGTAAAAAAAAAGGATTTTAAAAGTAAAAGTAATCATCTAGTTTTTAAAAAGTATCTGTAATCTGATTACAATATTTTTGCTGGTAATTTAATGGATTACAGTTACCGTTTTTTTGCATTCCATTACATGTAATCCGTTACTCCCCAACCCTGCATATGGGGAACCTATTTTAGCAGGTTCCAATTTTTTTTTTTTGGGGGGGGTGGTATATTATGATTAACTTGGATTAGCTAACGTGCCACTGGAACACAGGAGTGATGGTTGCTGATAATGGGCCTCTGTACACCTATGTAGATATTCCATAAAAAAATCAGCTGTAAAAAAATCAACATAAAATTGGTCAGAAATACAGTGCAGACATTGTTAATGTTGTAAATGACTATTGTAACTGAAAACGGCTGATTTTTAGTGGAATATCTACATAGTTGTACAGAGGCCCATTATCAGCAACCATCACTCCTGTGTTCCAGTGGCACGTTAGCTAATCCAAGTTTATAATTTTAAAAGGTCTATTTGATCAATAGAAAACCCTTTTGCAATTATGGTAGCACAGCTGAAAACTGTGCTGCTGATTATTAAAGAAGAAATTAAAATGGCCTTCTTTAGACTAGTTGAGTGTCAGCATTTGTGGATTCGGTTACAGGCTCAAAATGGCCAGAAACAAATAATTTTCTTCTGAAACTTAACGTTAACAGTGAAGAGGCAACTCCTGGATGCTGGACTTCTAGACAGAGTTCCTCTGGCTTTTTCTTTGCAACTCTGCCTAGAAGGCCAGCACTGTTGACGTTGAGACTGGTGTTTTTTTGCGGATACTATTTAATGAAGCTGCCAGTTGTGGACTTGCGAGGCACCTGTTTCTCAAACTAAACACTCTAATGTACTTGTCCTCTTGCTCAGTTGTGCACCGGGGCCTCCCATTACTCTTTTTATTCTGGTTAGAGTCAGTTTGCACTGTTCTGTGACGGGAGTAGTACACAGCGTTGTACGAGATCTTCAGTTTCTTGGCCACTTCTAGCATGGAATAGCCTTCATTTCTCAGAGCAAGAACAGACTGATGAGTTTCAGAAGAAAGTTTTGAGCCTATAATCAAACCCACACATGCCCACAAATGCTGATACTCAACAAGTCAAAAGAAGGCCAGTTTTATTGCTTCTTTAATCAGAAGAACAGTTTTCAGCTGTGCTAACATAATTGAGAAGGGTTTTCTATTGCTCAATTAGACCTTTTTAAAATGATAAACTTAGCCAACACAACGTGCCATTGGAATGATGTGATGGTTGCTGATAATGGGCCTCTGTACACCTATGTAGATATTACATAAAAATATATTCTTTTTCCAGCTACAATAGTCATTTACAACATTAATAAGGTCTACACTGTATTTCTGATCAATTTGATGTTATTTTAAATGGACAAAACAATTGATTTTCTTTCAAAAACAAGGACATTTCTAAGTGACCCCAAACTTTTGAATGGTAGTGTATATACACTGCTCAAAAAAATAAAGGGAACACTAAAATAACACATCCTAGATCTGAATGAATGAAATATTCTTATTAAATACTTTTTTCTTTACATAGTTGAATGTGCTGACAACAAAATCACACAAAAAATATCAATGGAAATCACATTTATCAACCCATGGAGGTCTGGATTTGGAGTCACACTCAAAATTAAAGTGGAAAACCACACTACAGGCTGATCCAACTTTGATTTAATGTCCTTAAAACAAGTCAAAATGAGGCTCAGTAGTGTGTGTGGCCTCCACGTGCCTGTATGACCTCCCTACAACACCTGGGCATGTTCCTGATGAGGTGGTGGATGGTCTCCTGAGGGATCTCCTCCCAGACCTGGACTAAAGCATCCGCCAACTCCTGGACAGTCTGTGGTGCAACGTGGCATTGGTGGATGGAACGAGACATGATGTTCCAGATGTGCTCAATTGGATTCAGGTCTGGAGAACGGGCGGGCCAGTCCATAGCATCAATGCCTTCCTCTTGCAGGAACTGCTGACACACTCCAGCCACATGAGGTCTAGCATGGTCTTGCATTAGGAGGAACCCAGGGCCAACCGCACCAGCATATGGTCTCACAAGGGGTCTGAGGATCTCATCTCGGTACCTAATGGCAGTCAGGCTACCTCTGGCGAGCACATGGAGGGCTGTGCGGCCCCCCAAAGAAATGCCACCCCACACCATGACTGAACCCCCGCCAAACTGGTCATGCTGGAGGATGTTGCAGACAGCAGAACGTTCTCCACGGCGTCTCCAGACTCTGTCACGTCTGTTACATGTGCTCAGTGTGAACCTGCTTTCATCTGTGAAGAGCATAGAGCGCCAGTGGCGAATTTGCCAAACTTGGTGTTCTCTGGCAAATGCCAAACGTCCTGCACGGTGTTGGGCTGTAAGCACAACCCCCATCTGTGGACGTCGGGCCCTCATACCACCCTCATGGAGTCTGTTTTTGACCGTTTGAGCAAACACATGCACATTTGTGGCCTGCTGGAGGTCATTGGTCCTTCTGTAGCTCAGTTGGTAGAGCATGGCGCTTGTAACGCCAGGGTAGTGGGTTCGATCCCCGGGACCACCCATACATAGAATGTATGCACACATGACTGTAAGTCGCTTTGGATAAAAGCGTCTGCTAAATAGCATATATTATTATTATTATTATTTTGCAGGGCTCTCTGGCAGTGCTCCTCCTGCTCCTCCTTGCACAAAGGCGAAGGTAGCAGTCCTGCTGCTGGGTTGTTGCCCTCCTACGGCCTCCTCCACGTCTCCTGATGTACTGGCCTGTCTTCTGGTAGCGCCTCCATGCTCTGGACACTACGCTGACAGACACAGCAAACCTTCTTGCCACAGCTCGCATTGATGTGCCATCCTGGATGAGCTGCACTACCTGAGCCACTTGTGTGGGTTGTAGACTCCATCTCATGCTACCACTAGAGTGAAAGCACCGCCAGCATTCAAAGTGACCAAAACATCAGCCAGGAAGCATAGGAACTGTGAAGTGGTTTGTGGTCACCACCTGCAGAACCAGTCCTTTATTGGAGGTGTCTTGCTAATTGCCTATAATTTCCACCTGTTGTCTATTCCATTTGCACAACAGCATGTGAAATTTATTGTCAATCAGTGTTGCTTCCTAAGTGGACAGTTTGATTTGACAGAAGTGTGATTGACTTGGAGTTACATTGTGTTGTTTAAGTGTTCCCTTTATTTTTTTGAGCAGTGTATATAGAGTAGGCTACTCAATGCATTTTCCGGTGGCACACTGACTCACCTAATGATGATGATGAAGCCATAGGCACCGATGTCCTCATCATGGCAATAGCCCAACTCAAAATAAGCTACTTTTAAAAACAGTGCTGCTGTTGATTCAAAATTGTTTCCATTTGTTAGATTATTAGCTATTCAGCAGCATTTGCTTTTAAAAGTAGGTTTTTTGCACAACTGTATTTAGAAATGTACAAAAGGAAAACTGCAGCCACAACCGACCATACAAATAGAATCCATAGATGGCAGGTCCCATTCAAATCAAGACTGGCAGGCATTGCTCGTGTACCCATGAGTTTAACAGTCAAAGTGCCAGGGTAAGAGGTTACAAATCCTTCTATGGATTATATCTCTATAGCCACAACACAGCAAGCTGTTCTATATTTGGCTTGCCTACTTCCCAAATTGCAGCCTTCTCAACTGTAGGCATACTGCTGACTGCCAAGATAAAGGAAAGACTTGAGTAAATTAAGGATACAAAGTATATGTTATGGAATGGGGTGCATTTCCTGGCATGGTTTAAGGCCACTTGTAGAATCTTTGCCAAGGCTCATTGAAGCTGTTCTGGCAGCTCGTGGTGGCCGAACACCCTATTAAGACACTTGGTGTTCCCTTTATTTTGGTAGTTACCTCTATGTTCTTGTGATACAATTTAATCCACAGTCATTTTTTGCATTAGCGTGTGTATCAGAGAAAAAGAGAGCTGTAATTCCCAGTTTTTCTTGAGGTAGAAACATCTCTCTTCACACAAAGAAACTACATTGTGGGATGAGTGATCTAGGATCTAAATACTATGTCATGCGTTTCTGTGGCAGAGGCAGTCTTTGTGAATTGTAGTCACTCAGGATTCCATGATGTGTGGCGTCCCTGGGAGCTGGGCTGCTGTTCCTATTAGTGAGATAGTAAACCAAATTGGAAGCCTTTGCATTACGATGCCTTTGAGGTAAATCACTGATTCGCAGCCTGCATGTGTTTTCTAATATGGGCATGCTGTGACCCATACAAAACCCCAAGGGTGGCTGACATTCGAACACAAGCCACCGCTGCTGTTGTTTATGTAGATAATTGTTGTGTTGTTTTTGTTTAGATGTGCAGTGGGTAGCGGGGTGTAGTAGCGTTATCTCTGTATGTTTAATATTTGAGACATACTGTACACAGACATAATTGGCTTTGCTGAAATGCTGCCTCATGTTCTGATGCTATAAAACCAGGAGTTGTATTTAATCAAAACCATTCTACAACAAACCTGCTCTGTGGGACATCACAAAATACCTATGCTACAAAAAGACACCCTTTCACTGTCAGCATTAGTTATTTCACCTCAGAAACATGCTCTAATTTATCACAATTAAGCTAATTAGCTAAATATGAGGCTCAGTAACATTTCTGTTTTCCTGCTGTGAAAATGGGATTGATTTTTAGCCCAGCTCTGATGACATTTGCCTAATAAACTCCTCGTTTGACCATAGCAACAGCTTCAGCAGAAGAATCCAGTTGATGAAATAGCTAGGCCTGCCCACCTGATGTTACGTTCTGATAGGCAATCTCAGAGACTGTCATGATTGACAACATCCTATAAAATGAAAGCTGCAGCCAGATAACCATCCATCTCTCTCACATCTTACTGTCAATCCTCTTTCACTGTGTTAAATTGGTGGGAGTCGCTAACTGCCTCAACAGTATGAAGCTTTGGTAACCATCACGAGATTTGGTTCAGCTTTAAATGACGCTCAGCTTTTAAACGCTTCATGAAGCCTCCATAAGTGCTACATGAATGTGTTACAAAGCATCTATAGCCGTGCAGTAGGTCATGCTCTATAAAAGGTTTAGAAATGTGGAATAAATGTGTGACATAACCATCAATGTCAAATGTGACATAACCCACTGCTTAATAAAAGCTTTATAAATCATATTAAACGGATGCTTCACAAAGCATTTATTACCTTGTCATGCATCTTGGTAAAGCATTGCAATACCAGGATAGTGGGTTAGATTCCCGGGACCACCCATGTGTAAAAATGTATGCACCCGTGACTGTAAGTCGATTTGGATAAATGTAATTGTATTACTCTAAACCCGTTCTAGATTGGCCCAACCTCTTTCCCTCTTGGGTGCATAGTCAATATTGGACTTGACCTCAACTTACAACAAAATGCTGCACGGCAGTTTGACACACACTCTAAAGTGCAGTCATGCACAGCAAAAAACAATGGTAGGGCCTGTAACGGCGTTCGCCTGTTGAAGGAAGAGAGTCGGACCGAAATGCAGCGTGTTTGTTACTCATGATCTTTAATGAAGAAAACGAAACGATACATGAAATAACTAAATACAAAAACAACAAACGGAACGTGAAACCTATTACAGCCTATCTGGTGAAACTACACAAAGACAGGAACAATCACCCACAAAATACAAAGCGAAACTCAGGCTGCCTAAATACGGTTCCCCATCAGAGACAACAAGGATCACCTGACTCTGATTGAGAATCGCCTCAGGCAGCCAAGCCTAACAACACCCCTAATCAGCCGCGATCCCAAATAATACCAACCCCAATACGAAAACAACATATAAACCCATGTCACACCCTGGCCTACCCAAACATATAACAAAAACACAAAATACAATGACCAAGGCGTGACAGGGCCCTTTAAAATCTGTATTTATCTTTTGCATTAATTCCGTTTTTTCCCATATTCTGCTTTTGTTTTTCAAGGTTTCGGATTTTCATTTTTTTCCATTTTTTTAAATAGAAAAAACAACATATTTGGATTTTCTTGGATTTTCTGTGTTCCCAGCAATGCTTAAATCAAAACAGGTGACCACTTTTGAGGTCTGGGAAAAATCGAAGAAACTTTGATTTTTGCTTGTAGCTGCCTTTGTTTCAGTGTGCATGCCCTGTTTGGTTAGCGGTGTTTCGATAGCGCAGTAAGCTCACATATAATGAGTTAGCAAATCAAATACCCACTTGTGGTGCCACTGGACAGTGACAAACTAGTAAATAAACCTTTATTTGTTGTCATTTAAATTAGTTTGTAGTATTTATATGTGTTGAGCTAGATTACAAAGCTACCTCAATCATTAGATCAAATAATTTTGGTGACTTCACAGCAATTGCTAGTTCGCTAACAGGTCTGACAACTTTCTTTGTTGTTAGGTTGGAACCAACATGCAGTACCTCCAGCAGGCAAAGACGCAAGAACCAATTGTCAGCCAGCTCAGGGACAAGCTACACTATTCACAGTGTAATATTCAATGTAATTGCATTGCTGGACCTTTTAAAACTTAATGTATTTGTATTGTTGTAAAAAAAGAAATAAAAGGAAATATGGTTTAAACTGGTCTTTAATATTTATTTATTTGAGCAGTTAATGATAATTCCTTTAGACTTTATAGTAAGCACAGTGCCACGTGATATAGAATCTTTATGGATGTGGGGTGGCAGGGTATCCCAGTGGTTAGAGCGTTGGACTAGTAACCGGAAGGTTGCAAGTTCGAATCCCTGAGCTGACAAGGTACAAATCTGTCGTTCTGCCCCTGAACAGGCAGTTAACCCACTGCTCCTAGGCCCTCATTGAAAATAAGAATTTGTTCTTAACTGACTTGCCTAGTAAAATAAAGGTAAAATTTAAATGACTGACCAAATGTGTCTCATTTCAAACAAAGTATTAATGGACACCACGTAAAGTGTCGATAAATAGGCTTTTAGCTCTCTGCTGATTTCTGAAGGTTCTCTCATGATCAACAGGTTACTGTAGTGTGTGAGAGGTATTTAGATGGGTTGATGGACCTGCAAAATGTGTGTGTATATGTGTGTGTTTCAGAACCAAGATTATTTGAACAGTCCAATCTGAGACTACCTCACCAGGTATTCCTCTGCTGTTCCCATGCTGGAGACCAGGGCTTGATTACAACCCGTTAACAATGGTGCCAACAGTTTGTGGCTGATCTTTCAGCAGGGGGAGTGGGTGAATGTCTCAAAGACCTGTCTGGGCCCAGTACCCCATGGTATGGCTTGTTATATTGTTGTGTCAGAGACCTGACTGGGTCCAGGACCCCACGGTGTGTCTTGTTATATTGTTGTCAAACACCTGACTGGGTCCAGGACCCCACGGTGTGGCTTGTTATATTGTTGTGTCAAAGACCTGACTGGGTCCAGGACCCCACGGTGTGGCTTGTTATATTGTTGTGTCAAAGACCTGACTGGGTCCAGGACCCCACGGTGTGCCTTGTTATATTGTTGTGTCAGAGACCTGACTGGGTCCAGGACCCCACGGTGTGGCTTGTTATATTGTTGTGTCAAAGACCTGACTGGGTCCAGGACCCCACGGTGTGGCTTGTTATATTGTTGTGTCAAAGACCTGACTGGGTCCAGGACCCCACGGTGTGGCTTGTTATATTGTTGTGTCAAAGACCTGACTGGGTCCAGGACCCCACGGTGTGCCTTGTTATATTGTTGTGTCAGAGACCTGACTGGGTCCAGGACCCCACGGTGTGCCTTGTTATATTGTTGTGTCAGAGACCTGACTGGGTCCAGGACCCCACGGTGTGGCTTGTTATATTGTTGTGTCAAAGACCTGACTGGGTCCAAGACCCCACGGTGTGGCTTGTTATATTGTTGTGTCAAAGACCTGACTGGGTCCAAGACCCCACGGTGTGGCTTGTTATATTGTTGTGTCAGAGACCTGACTGGGTCCAGGACCCCACGGTGTGGCTTGTTATATTGTTGTGTCAAAGACCTGACTGGGTCCAGGACCCCACGGTGTGGCTTGTTATATTGTTGTGTCAAAGACCTGACTGGGTCCAGGACCCCACGGTGTGCCTTGTTATATTGTTGTGTCAAAGACCTGACTGGGTCCAACACTCCATGGTAGGGCTCGTTATATTGTTGTCAAAGACCTGACTGGGTCCAGTAGTGTACAGTATGGCTCGTTTTTGTTTTGTGCGTGTTTGTGTGCTGAGGAACATGTAACTTGGTTCCAGAAGAAAGACACTTACAAATGATTTTAGATTAGGGGCCTTCATCAAGGTAAGTGTTTCTTGGTGTAACGTCGTCTCCAGGCTATTGCACACACAGTATATACTATAAGCCTTGGATATCAACCATTCAAAGTTGACCATAGTGAGAGTGACCATTGAATTCTGTAGGAGTGACTTACTGAGTAAAGTATTTGTCATTGTCAATACTTAACACAGTCAAAAAGTCATAATTATTGCTAAACCCTGTCCACTTCAACAATTTATCTTCTTAAAATGTTATTTTAAACCTAACCCTAACTCATGAAGACCTTGTTTGATGCGTTGGTCAACCAGACCTTCCGCGCATTTGGGCAGAAGTGTCTGGGAACGAGATTAGGTGTCATGTGACAATGAACCCTTTATAAAGCATGACATACAGTTATAGATGCTTTGCAACACATGTATGTAGTGCTTAGGAAGGCTTTATGAAGCCTTTATAAGCTGAACGTCCTTCAAAGTGGGACCAGAGATTTATAGGCCGCCTATGTATGCATTCATAAAGCCTTTATAGCAGCAACATAAGACATGTATCTGCCATAGGCTGGAATTAATATTATGAACAATGGCAAAATATGTTATGAAGCTTGTTATGATGTGTGCTATAGATGACAGGCACATCTGTTGTCAAATGCTGGTATGTCTTATAAAACTGTTATAAAGGCTTTATGGATGTTTACATTGGGGGCCTATAACACATTAACAAGCAGTAAGTATGTATGGTTATGTATGGCAATCAATAGTCAACAGTGTTAATGAGTGGCTCATTTCTAGCTCCCAGGATCATCTTATGTAGTCAGCTAGCCGGCAAATCTTATTTCACGCTGAGCTGATTTAGAACCCAGTAAGGGGCGTGTTTGCTGAGGTCTAATGGACTCCTGGTACCCTCAGACCTGGAGCTAGCAATTTTATCACCAATCAGAGGCAGTGTTTTATTGACAGGCCAACCGGAGAACTGGGCAGCTCTCGGATACTATTTCGGAAAAATAAACAACAAACAATGTAATTTAAGTGATTTATTTATTTTCTACAAATGTGTATTTCAATGTTTTTACAGTAAATGACAGTGCATAATCAGCTGACAATGAAAATGTTGCGTGACATTATCTATTCATTATTTTCTGCAACTGTGATGTTTTGGTCAAACACATGTTGTAATCTACTGTACTATGCTTCAATGGTTTTAAAGCAATGGTCCTTCCTCAATGGTTGACTTCTTCAAAATGCATCAATTGATTCATGCAGTATAGAGTAACTGCAAATGATGGAGAACATAGTTCCTGGTTCAATCTTTAGCAGTTGTTGCTGAGGAAGCTGTTTGTCACAGCCAGGGAGCAAAGGCCAACTGCTCTCACTGCTTGCAACTCAGCTGAACTCCTTTTAGTTTAACATACTGACTTAACACTTGGGTGCACTTTTTAGTGCTCCACTGACAGGGATTTCATGCTGGGTGCTGAGAGCCGTTAGCCTTCTTACTGTACCCGTTCTTGTTAATGCCTTGGGTCTGCAGCGTGCGGAAAGAGGGGGAGAGAGATTGGCTCAGCTAAGAGCATTTCTCATTACATTAGCTTGTTGCCTGACTAACTGTTGTGGTCGTGTTTCAAACTCTGACTGTTCTACCTTGGGGGTGAATTATGTAACATGAGAATATTAGTGGAAGAATGGGCACATGTTATCTCATGTTCTTACAATGCAAGACTGGAAGATTTAAGATAGCCAACACAAAGGCCCACTAAAGTTGTGAAAAGTGTCCCCCGTAACGACTACTACTGTGTGGAGAAATTTACCGAGGATGTTTTTGTTTGTTTTGTTTTTCCCCATGGGACACTTTGCAGCTACATCGTACAATCATGTCTGTTTCTCAGATAGCAGAGGATGTATTATGGGGGACACTTTGCAGCTACATCGTACAATCATGTCTGTTTCTCAGATAGCAGAGGATGTATTATGGGGGACACTTTGCAGCTACATCGTACAATCATGTCTGTTTCTCAGATAGCAGAGGAGGTATTATGGGGGACACTTTGCAGCTACATCGTACAATCATGTCTGTTTCTCAGATAGCAGAGGATGTATTATGGGGGACACTTTGCAGCTACATCGTACAATCATGTCTGTTTTTAGCAGATAGCAGAGGTCTGTTTCTCAGATAGCAGAGGATGTATTATGGGGGACACTTTGCAGAGGATGTATTATGGGGGACACTGCAGCTACATCGTACAATCATGTCTGTTTCTCAGATAGCAGCGGAGGTATTTTGGGGGACACTTTGCAGCTACATCGTACAATCATGTCTGTTTCTCAGATAGCAGAGGATGTATTATGGGGGACACTTTGCAGCTACATCGTACAATCATGTCTGTTTCTCAGATAGCAGAGGATGTATTATGGGGGACACTTTGCAGCTACATCGTACAATCATGTCTGTTTCTCAGATAGCAGAGGATGTATTATGGGGGACACTTTGCAGCTACATCTTACAATCATGTCTGTTTCTCAGATAGCAGCGGAGGTATTTTGGGGGACACTTTGCAGCTACATCGTACAATCATGTCTGTTTCTCAGATAGCAGAGGAGGTATTATGGGGGACACTGCAGCTACGTCGTACAATCATGTATTTTTCTCAGATAGCAGAGGAGGTATTTTGGGGGATACTTTTAGCTACGTCGTACAGTCATGTATTTTTCTCAGATAGCAGCGGAGGTATTTTGGGGGATACTTTTAGCTACGTCGTACAGTCATGTCTGTGTCTCACTATTTTTGTCTCTCACTCAGATCTTTAAAAAAAAAAATGTATTTGCATACATTGATTTAAGTAGTTTATGGAAAATATGAAAGATTGTGCATTGATAGAATGTATGCCAAATAGTCAAGACCTTGGATAGCTGCATTTCTGACAGTGTTTCCTTAACCTATCATGGTTTAGCCCCAGCTGTTCCACTTATTTGATCTATTCCAGTAATACTGTAGCACACCTGATTCAACTGGTCAACAAATTAACAAGATGAATCAGGTTTGCATGTACTGTATTGTATTCTACTCTATTGTAATAGTTCAAATAAGTGGAAAAGCTGTGGGCACTCATGGAGAAATTAGGGGAAAACAGCAGCATGTCATACACATGTGCTCCCACTCGGTTGTCTCAAGATGTGACTGACCTTGTTTCTCTGCTGTTTGTTTGGCAGGGCCGGCATTGAAGACCGTCTCCCCCAAGCAAGACTGTGAGGAGTGCAAGCAGGACAAACTGGGCACTGACAAGGGCAGCGAGAGCGGCACGTCCCTCAACGAGCTCTCCACCTCCAGCTCCGAGACCCACTCTGAGGCCACCTCACCCCAGGATGGTCCCAACCTGGGTGGGGGAGGCGGCGGGGGATCCGTGGCCCCCTGTGGAGCCCTCCAGTCCGTCTCCCGGCAGCCCAGCACCCTCACCCTGGGGCGACCCTCCAAGAAGGGCTCATCAGTGCAGTGGATGCAGCTGCCGGATAAGCGACGCAACAGCGAGCTCTTCCAGTCGCTGATGGGGCGTGAGGGCGGCCTGAGTAGGAAGAAGAACACGGAAAGACCCAGTGCAGAAGAAGAGATGAAGCAGTGCATCCAGGACTTTAACAACATCAAAATCCCACAGGCTTTCCCTGAGCGCAAGAGGCAGTGGCAGTCCGAACTACTCCAAAAGTACGGTCTATAGGGGAAACTTTCTATTCCCATCCCCATTCCACATGTGGTAGCCATCTTTGTTTGGATTCCTTCCATTTTGTCTGGTTTTAAGTGCTATGATTCCTCTAAAATGTCTGACAGTGCAAATTAAAAGGATCATCAAACAACTGTTGTTTTTGTGAAGGGAGGCCAGGTTGGTAAGCACATGCATTTCAGGGGCATGTTAAAAGAAGCACACAGATATCCCCTTTTCTGGTATGTTGTCTCTTTTAAATTCTAAATTGCAATGTAGAATTCTCATACAAGCCTCAAAAGTAAAAAATGTGTGACTATGTGAAAAGTATTTTGGCTAATTTCTTTCTTTGAGACCTTCAGTGACATTCCCACTCCCCTCCCTTTGGAATGGATTGAAATCGTTGTGAATGTAGATGAATGTTGTTAACGAATAAGAAAAAAATGATATACTGTATACCACTAAAGACTTAATTACAATTTATTGAATTATCTACAGAGAGAGAATTATATGTGTTCGACATGTGAATTGTTTAAGAAGTTTTGTATTTCCAGATAGTGTGAAGAGTGGAATATGTCCATTCAGTATCTACCATGGATGTCCTTTGGTGTGTTTTACTGTTGTTGTCCATGGTCAATGTGTGAGTAACAAGGTTTATTGCTAATTTTTTTGGGAATAATTCTACAATAAAATATAATATCATGTTATGACACTTTTCAGTCCAGGAACAGGCTTGATCAGTGTCAAGGAAACCATCTCTTCATGTAAAAATCCTTCAGTGCCGGGCTAAGAACGGTGAAGATGATTTCTTACAATCACTCTAGATAGATAATATTGTGTGCTGAGGGCCAAGCCTTTTTTTATACAGTGTTAACTCCAAGCCGCTTTCTCTTGCTCACCCAATAACTTACGGAATTGACTAAAAAAAAGCTGATTACCGAGCAATGGAAAAGTCTGTTTTTTTGTCATTCCCTCTTTGTTGAAAATCATTTATCTAATAAAAGTGTTGAGTAAAGATGAAAAAGCCGCTGGCTTTTTATACACCAGTTATTTTGTCAGTTATTTTGTCTGTTTTTTTATTGCCAAGGTGAGAGGTTTTGTTTTAAAGGGAGACCTTTTGTTTTAAAGACATTCAATAAAATGACATGTTATGAACACAACGATTTACACCACAAGGCAGAAATCTAAAACAAATCCATGCTTAGTGAATTTAAGAAAACACTTTACTCAACAAATTGCTTTGACAGATGGAAATATAGTGACGATTACTTAAACACTTTGACTGTTTTACGTTTGCTATTTGAATGAGAAGATAATGGGCTTCAGAGACTGAATACGCTCCACTGAGTTTAACCCCACTAGTCTGAGTTGTCCCTATCCAAGGTGCTGAAATGATCATCTCTTAGTCTCAAATGAGATTGCAGGTATATCACAACAGGATTGAAGAAGTGATGTTTTCCAGTCTTCTGGCAGGGACTAAGCATCTGAAAATGGAAATGTGCACAACGTTTTTAGACAATTGATTATTTCACTGATGGTTGAAGAGAAACTGAATCTGAAATGGCTGAATGTTCTGTATTTATCAGAAACCAATATGGGCAATGTTGGAGGACTTCCTCCAAAACAGCCATGGTCCATCCCTTGGGATAAAAAAATCTGTTGCCAGTGTTAATATTGTTGCCATGGTAATGCTGAATGTGGATGGGTCCTCCAAACACAATGACAGCCACTCGGGTAGATAGAGGCGTGTGATGCATGCATAGGCAAGTAAGTTATCTTACATTCAGAAGTCCATGTCAACTGACACAATAGTTATTATTGAACCACAGGAAGACATTATTGAACCACAGCAGTAATTATGAGTCTCTCTTGAATCCATCTATCATTGTGACTGACAAAGCATGAGCAAGTCCTAGTGAAATGTATTATTCATCACAGCGCCTGTGATAAGAACCATTATCTGCTTTTTGCAAATCTAGTGGTCACAGGGCATATACTTTAGGAATCTGTCAATGGAGGATTGGCTATTAGACGAGACTGAGAGGCCATCTAAACCAAGGTTTCCCAAACTCAGTCCTGGGGCCTCCCTGGGTGTACCTTGAGTTTTTTTCTCCTAGCACTACACAGCTGATTCAAATAATCAAAGCTTGATGATGAGTTTATTATTTGAATCAGCTGTGTAGTACTAGGAGAAAAAAAGAAGTGCACCCAGGGGGGCCATCAGGGGCAGAGTTTGGGAAACCCTGGTCTAAACTATTTGACCTGTTGGGACGTTGACCTAATGTCCATGTCCCATGTGCCTGTATGACAATGCGCCATCTTATTTCATTGTTACAAATGTCTACTGAACAATAATGTGTTTTTCCACTTAGTGAGAGTAAATCTTTCAATTAAGATGCAATTGAGTTTCTCGTCATTCTAAATTGTGTAAACACTGTTTTATTGAATACACAGCTTATTGTAAACACAGTTTTCCTTAGTAAATCTTATCCTGAGGGTAGCAAACACATAACAACAAAATAGTCCTGGAAATGTAAACATTCTTCCCATATTTTGATTATGGAATTGTTAATCTTCAAGAAGACATGCCATATCGGGTGCTCTACAGATAACATGGTCATGACTCTAACGAAACGCCATCACAAGCTGCTGTTGGACCTGTTCAAACATGTTTAGAATTTCCACATGGATCAGTTACATAATTGTGTTGGACAATTGGAATTCTGCCTTGGGGCAAAATGTCATCCAAAACTGTATGGACATGATGGTGACAACAAACCATAATGTTAAACCATAACACAAACCGATAGATCTTTTCTCAATTAGTTCGGAGTGGTTATTTTGTACCAATAGCTCAGCCAACCACTCTACTGAAAAAAACATGTAACAGATTGGAAGCAGAATTGGAACTACAAGGAAATGGACATTTACACATCTTGAGTGTGGACATCAAAGAGGGTACATGCACCTGCCAAATGAGACTGCAGTACATTATGCTTGATGGATTTTGATATTATATATCTGCATATTTAAAAAAGCACAGGAAAATGAGCTGATCTTCAGAGACCTGAAGGTTGAACCTCAGTCGTCCCTTGAAATACATGACTTCATCAACCAAGGTAGACCTGGCCTTATCCTGTCCTGAAAGCATGCTACTGCAGTGCTATAATGATACAATGATGCAATTAAAAGCCGTTCCTTTTGTGTATGTCTATTTAGGCGGAAATCAACATTTTTGCCATTCCATTTATTAAGAGATAAAAGGGGAAAATGCAGCAGGGGAAATAAATCCATTGAGGAAACTTTAACATAGGATCAACCTTAAGATTTAGCCAGGTAAGGTACCTTGGACTATTGATTATCAGCAGTTGAGTTGAGTTGAATTGACGCTTGCAAGTTTGCTGTAAATTCTTGATTAATGTGTCAGATGTTGAATTTGACATATATGAATACTACTCATTTGCTGGTGACATCCTGTACCCCTGTGCCTTTCAGCTCTTCTGAAAACCAAGCAAATACTTTCCATTGAAAGCCTAGATGTACATACTCATCAGAGGTTGGTTTTTGATGGCATTTCTATGTTATAATGGCAGAGTGAGATGGTTCAAATCAGGTTGAAGTTTATATGTTTGACCTACAATGGTAGGATGACAAATAACCCTGTAGTAAACATTGCGACAACATAACTCATTTATGTGGTGTCATAAATCTTTCTAAATATAATGATGAAAGACTGATCTTTCTCAGCACTTTACAATTGTCTAAATAGTCAGCAATAAAGCAAAGCAAAAGTGCCGTTGCTTGAAATGATGTTCCCTCATGACAAAACGTGCCACCGCATCCTATTCTTATGGGCTGCACATCATTATTCAAGACTGTGAACAGTACTTTTCTGCATTGAGTTGTTTTTGCAGCGTAATCTATGATATGACAGCAAACCAATGGAGCAAATAGTTGGCATATGTGTTTACAATGTGAGATCTGTTGTCCAAGTCAAGTCAAACCAAAATTAATAAAGTGAATATGCTGTAGCCCTAAAACAAATGTTAATAAAGGTATTAGTTGGTTCTTGCATGTCTGAGTGGATTTTTTTTTCGATTGACCTATAATCTGCCATTTTTGTTGAGATTGGCTTGACATGACAGGGGCTTTGCACGACAAAAGGTAAAAAACAACAACATTTAAATACTAATCTATCTTGAGCTCTTGTTCCAGATCAGTTTTGCCGCTGTTTTATAAGGGCTCATACAAAGCCTGGACAGTCAGTTTCCACAAAATAACAATAGTAGCTGGAAACCTGCCCGTTTAGCATTGCACTGCTTTTATGTGGTGGCAACGTGATATGAGACCCAGTTGGAGTCTTGGGGCTTTGCGTGGGTGTAAAATATGCGGCCTATCCCCTGAAACCACCACTGAGGGAGGTGTAACCATTAGAGTAGCCACAGCACCTTGCCCTTGTGTGCGCCACTGGGCCTAAATGAGTGCCATGCAGCCAGGCACACTCTCTACCTGACTATCACAGCAGTAGAGAGGAGGCCAGTGTAATAGAGCTGTCCTTGCTTCATGCTTGACTCACTACTATCTAGACACGGGGCGAGAAACACATGCTACCAATCACTCAGTTTAAACCAACTGTCTGATAGCGATGATTTGGTTCGCCTCAAGACGTCCCTTCTAGGGGTTGTTTTCACTTCCCTTTGAAATGGGTTTTGCTATTTTTAGAGAAGCCCTCCAAATTGCACTAGATGACAACAAACTGAGCCAAAAATCCTGACGCTACGTATCCCTTAATTCTCAGTGTGGTTCTTCCTTTAGTGTTTCCATTGACCGAGCTCCATGTGAGTTTTCTAATGTTTTCTCCAATAGAGTAAGTCGTTGTGCACCTCGGCACATCCCCGCATCCCAGCCTACGTTCTATGGTGCTACACTAATGCACATGCCCTGTATATGCATACCTCCTCTCCCTGGCCAATCTGTTATGAAGTCAGTGTTTTAATGTGCTTCACCGTTCCACACAGCTGATGTGTCCTTGCTGTTCCAGTCACAATCCATCTGGGCTCTGGAGTAAATGACATTTCACATGCATCCTCTCTCCAAATACCTGTTTACCGTTATCTCTAAAAGTGTTTTCACTTTTACTGATACATTCCATAATAGTGTGTTATGTTCGTTGACAGCTCAGTATGAACAGACTTTGAATGCAAAAAAAAGTATAGGTCTGTACAGTAGCTTTGTGGAGATGATATGAGTGAGGTTATTTGAGAGCTTTAGGCTTAATAAAGGTCTGTCAATCTCATTAGTGTCATGCCATTCACATTGGCATTCATGGCTGTACAGCTCCAGTCCTTTTGCCTGGCTACCCAGACTCTTTATCTCCAGCCAAAAACTACGTCACGCCCACAGGCGTTTAATGCTAATTTCCTGAAAATCTATGCATTATGCCATGGCTAATGATGTGTTCCTCTGCTCAAACATTGTGATAAAATCAAACTGATGTGTGCCCTGAATGCCCAGTTTGGGAATTTTGACTCTCTTGCTTTTAGGTAATGGTATTATTTAAAATTATATATAGTTCAATATATTTTTGGCATGCTTTCTATCTGGTTCGAGATGTTGGCAATGAAGCCATATATCTTCTTCCCCAAGCTAACTATTTCTGCAGACTTCCAGTCAATGCACTAGCGCTAATTGACATTGGCTCGTGAAATTTCCTTTAACTTCCTTCATACTAGAAGCAGAGACATAAAAATCTGATCCACGAAGGTATTCTGTTGCAGCAAGCGATATTCAGAAAATTATATTTTTTTCAGCTTGAAAACACCTGCCCTACTGAACAAGGCCAAGGTGTGTGTGTACTATCCAGCCAATTAGTCATGTCAATTGATCAATTAAGTGCCAAGCACTTCAATGAAATGCCATTTAAGTACTAAGCAGGAATACATCTATGAAGTGCCATGCAGGGGAGAAATGCAATCAGCAGTTCTGCAGAACTCAGTTGCGTACCACTGCCATATGGGATTGTTATGGTAGAGGAGGAAAGCTTGGAGTTGATTATGTAAGAGCAGCAACCATCAGGCAGTGGGTTCTCTCAGTTGGGATGTGTTGAGATATGCCTCACTGGTAGGCAGATGTCCATACAAGCTTCTGTGAGTTTCCTTTCCATCTCTCTAAAATGCTTTGACATTTCGGTGACGAACAAAGCAGTCTCTGGGTCTTCTTTAGTATGCTCATATGTCAAAAGGAAAATGATTTTTTCTGAGTGACAATGGAACTTTAGTGTGGCCACTTCAATTGGTCCATTTCCACAGCAGAACATTGTTCAGAAATCTTTTCTGTTGTGCATTGAATGGTTCATCAGGGACTCAGAAAGGGTCAGAAAAGAACAGTAGAAGACAAAGTGATGAAGTGCTTTCCCTCCAGTATGTCTAAACTACCTTCATATCTAAACTACCTTCATGTCTATACAGCCTCTTGGAAGACAGAAATTCTTTGGATTAAGTTTGATTTGTAGATATTGATCGAGACATGTAACATTTGGCTACAACACTCTGCTCTGTCAGAGCAGCTCACAGATCACTGCACCTGTACATAGCCCATCCAACTACCTCATCCCCATACTGTATTTATTTCTTTATTTATCTTGCTCCTTTGCACCCCAGTATCTCTACTTGCACATTCATCTTCTGCACATATATCACTCCAGTGTTTAATTGGTATATTGTAATTACTTCGCCACTGTGGCCTATTTATCGCCTTACCCACTTATCTTACCTCATTTGCACACACTGTATATAGACTTTTTCTACTGTATATTTGTTTATTTGTTTTGCCAGCATGGCCTATTTATTGCCTTTACCTCCCTTATCTTACCGCATTTGCACACACTGTATATAGACTTTTTCTACTGTACTATTGACTGTATATTTGTTTATTTGCTTATATTTGTTTTGCCAGCATGGCCTATTTATTGCCTTTACCTCCATTATCTTACCGCATTTGCACACACTGTATATAGACTTTTTCTACTGTATTATTGACTGTATATTTGTTTATTCCATGTGTAACTCTGTGTTGTTGTATGTGTCAAAATGCTTTGCTTTATCTTGGCCAGGTCGCAGTTGCAAATGAGAACTTGTTCTCAACTAGCCTACCTGTTTAAATAAAGGTGACATAAATAAAATAAAATAAATTCTCCTCATTGGTTGGACTTCTGAAGGTCCTGGCAAGAACAAACTTTAGAAGAGTACTATATAGGTAAAGAAAAATAAAAGACTTGTGAGGAGTCATCTTTCCAGTGCTGACTTCTTAGTCAAGTCAGTCCTGTGTTGCTCTTGTCTTTTGCATTCTCAACATGTATTCAATTACATAACTGAATATATCACACGGTTCCTATCCTAACATGTTGCCTCTGTAGCCTCATAATGACCAAACCCCTGTCAGAAAAGGTCAGAAAAGGTCACAGACGGTGGTGACTTCCTCATCCTCAACTCTTTCCGCAGTCTTAGACATGCTTCTCACGTGAATAACGTGGAGCCAGTTCAGAAGGAGAACCCCAGCGTGGTGGCATCAGAACCCCAGCGTGGTGGCATCAGAACCCCAGCGTGGTGGCATCAGAACCCCAGCGTGGTGGCATCAGAACCCCAGCGTGGTGGCATCAGAACCCCAGCGTGGTGGCATCAGAACCCCAGCGTGGTGGCATCAGAACCCCAGCGTGGTGGCATCAGAACCCCAGCGTGGTGGCATCAGAACCCCTGCGTGTTGGCATCAGAACCCCAGCGTGGTGGCATCAGAACCCCAGCGTGTTGGCATCAGAACCCCAGCGTGGTGGCATCAGAACCCCAGCGTGGTGGCATCAGAACCCCAGCATGGTGGCATCAGCTCATTCCATCAGCAGATATTGCAACAATTGGATTCAAACTCTACTTACTGTACATGCAATCTATTTAGTTGTCCAGTTCTACACTTACTTCCTCAATGCAGGATGGCACACGTTCACATGTGCTGGTGATTCTTGCTGCCTTGTCGCTGTAACTAGCTTTTACTCACCATGCTCACTGTTTATGTCATCCCACTACCACCCCAGCCTCCACCTGTCTGGGTTCTGGGTTTCTTCTTTCAGGGGATTTGATATAACTACAAGCAATGAGGATGATCTGTTGTGTCATCTTCTTATGAGCAGAGCCTTAACGCCATGACATGCATTGTAATCTTTTCTACTAAATGGTTAAACGTGGTGTTTCCTTTCTGAAGCGGCATTCTGGACAGATTGGATGGGTCGTGGCAATGGGTCGTGGCATTCTGGACAGATTGGATGGGTCGTGGCAATGGGTCGTGGCATTCTGGACAGATTGGATGAGTCGTGTCTTTATTGATGGTTTCTTGCTATACTGTATGCTCATTAAGATCATATAACGAGGTTACCGGTAATAGGAATTGATCTGTGTTAGCATTACAATGACAGAATCACATTCAGTGACTCTGTAATGATGACCCTTAGCACGACAAGATGTGTCAAGAGCAGGGAATCAGCTGGACATATTTTATATCATCAAATCAATCTGGGGTTTTTTCATACCTCTATCGGGAGCTTATTGATCCATCTATTTTTGTTTAAAATTCATTTTATGTAAACATCTGCCACATATTACCATTTGATTGCTTAAGACATTTATAACAAATGGTCTCTCCAATGGCAACAATAAGATCTCTAAAATACCTAAATTCTCTTCACCAAAGCTTCCATAAAAGGTCTGACCATTGTGCCAATGCTAAATCTCTTCTGCAAATAATTCCAGAAGGCAGCTTCCCCCTGTAGACTCGGCGGAATTAAAGCAATGTCGAGTGAGGGCTGCTGTCACCCAGATTGCCAAGCCTACTTATGACATCCAGAGCGCCTTGTATTATAATACATATTCAGCCAGTTGCATAGAATTCCATTCCAGACAGCTCTTACATGTGATTACTAAACAAAAGACAAAGTAAATACAGTAGCATTACAATGGGTTCCATTTTGGGAAAACAAAACATGTTTGGCTTTCATTGAAGAACTAGCAAAGTGTACAAGCCAATTGGAACAAAAGGAAATTACATTGGAACGTTCAGAACACGCAGAGATTGTATGATATTGTCATAGATGTTAACGTCATAAAATAGTTGTGTTTGTTGTCTTCGCCACAAACAACTTGCATAGCAGCAAGGCATCTGCACATCATGGCAAGTTATTTTTTGCATTTACAGTATAGACCCTACATTTTGACATTCCAACACCATTCCCTGTTTGGCATTCATATCCTGCCTCCACTTTCTGTGCCAATGGTAATCTTCCTCCTCCAGAGACGGACAAAATCATTAGGTGAATTGAAGAGGGAACATGACTGAAAAAACCCAGACAATAGACTAACAACAGTGATGTTGAAAGCAGCCTTCTCTAGGAGCAGAGATGTGTCCACTCTAACTAGAAGAAATATTACGATTCCATCAGTAGATCTTTGCTTTGAGTGTCAATTTCTTGGTTTTGTGGATAGATTCAAATAATGTCTTTTGATTATTTATAGCTGGTGAACGACTGAGGGGAAAGAAAATATACCATAAATACAACGGAGTAGTATTAGTGTTGCCTAGTCACAGATCGTGTTTAATGACAAACTACAGTACATATAATCTTTTTAGAGCTCTTTGACGCACTGATACAGTCACTCACTCCTGTCCTCCAGTCAGACCAAAATGCAAACAAACAGGTATTGATCTGGTGAGACAGACAGCAGAGATCAGTGGAGAGAAGTAGATGAAGTCGGTGTTCCCGAGGTGCGCTGTCAACAAATCTGCCTGAAGTGGTCCATTCGATCCATTGGGAGGTAAAGGCACAGTGTTGCAGATTACAGGACACTCACTTCCCCCCTTGCTTTCATTGTGTTAGCTATTTATTTCACCTTCGCACTTCAGTGACAGTGCAGTGGTCACACTACCATATAGGATAGCCTGTAGAACTCAACCCACTTTGCCCACAGTACTGTAGCATGCAGTTACTGTTGCTACTGTAACATAAGCAGATGTTTTACACAGTTTTATAAGCTAGCATACTATGAACTACTGTACCAAAAACACAAACAATGGATAGTTGTATGTGATAGCCATACATACCAGATTATGATGTTGGTGGAGGACCAGTCCGTTTCATAGTGTATTCCCTACTTTCTGTTCTCTACATCTTTGTCCTAGTTTGTAAACACATTTCCTGCTTAATACATAACTACTGTTCAATAGGCCTAGATAGCTACGATAGGTTTGACAGAGTCCGGCCCTGAGAATCTCTCTCCAAATCTCCTCAACTCCAAAATCCTCCTAGGAAGGAATCTAGAGGATGGAGTCTAGAGCAAGGAGTCTAGAGGAAGGAATCTCGAGGAAGGAAGAATCTCGAGGAAGGAATAATCTCGAGGAAGGAATCTTGAGGAAGTAATCTCGAGGCAAACAGAAAAGTACTATGAAGGCTGTGTTCATCTAAGCATATCAATGTGATGATATATCCCTACATGTTGTGTGTATGTACTGACATGTATGTGTAACTGATAGATGCACACACACAAATGTTCATGTTTTAAATACATGTAAATTGTCAAGTCTTTTGTCTGTAATGTCTTTTTCGTTATGTGTCGGACCCCAGTAAAGACTAGCTGTAGCTATTGGCGTCGACTTACGGGGATCATAATGAAGAAAATCCAATCAGATATTTTTTTACAGTATATATTATCTACAGGTTACAT
Organism: Oncorhynchus gorbuscha; assembly: GCF_021184085.1. Taxonomy (NCBI): domain Eukaryota; kingdom Metazoa; phylum Chordata; class Actinopteri; order Salmoniformes; family Salmonidae; genus Oncorhynchus; species Oncorhynchus gorbuscha. The sequence goes on from NC_060185.1 coordinate 76,266,120, forward strand.
TGTTTGGTACTAAGGCAACTTTTAAAATGTAAGCTCCTACTTCTTATCATGGTAGTGTTAACTGAAGCTCCTACTTCTTATTAACACGGTAGTGTTAACTGAAGCTCCTACTTCTTATCATGGTAGTGTTAACTGAAGCTCCTACTTCTTATCATGGTAGTGTTAACTGAAGCTCCTACTTCTTATTAACATGGTAGTGTTAACTGAAGCTCCTACTTCTTATTAACATGGTAGTGTTAACTGAAGCTCCTACTTCTTATTAACATGGTAGTGTTAACTGAAGCTCCTACTTCTTATTAACATGGTAGTGTTAACTGAAGCTCCTACTTCTTATTAACATGGTAGTGTTAACTGAAGCTCCTACTTCTTATTAACATGGTAGTGTTAACTGAAGCTCCTACTTCTTATTAACACGGTAGTGTTAACTGAAGCTCCTACTTCTTATTAACACGGTAGTGTTAACTGAAGCTCCTACTTCTTATTAACATGGTAGTGTTAACTGAAGCTCCTACTTCTTATTAACATGGTAGTGTTAACTGAAGCTCCTACTTCTTATTAACACGGTAGTGTTAACTGAAGCTCCTACTTCTTATTAACATGGTAGTGTTAACTGAAGCTCCTACTTCTTATTAACATGGTAGTGTTAACTGAAGCTCCTACTTCTTATTAACATGGTAGTGTTAACTGAAGCTCCTACTTCTTATTAACATGGTAGTGTTAACTGAAGCTCCTACTTCTTATTAACATGGTAGTGTTAACTGAAGCTCCTACTTCTTATTAACATGGTAGTGTTAACTGAAGCTCATACTTCTTAACATGGTAGTGTTAACTGAAGCTCCTTCTTAACATGGTAGTGTTAATGTACTTTGAGTTTTTGTATATTTCCTATTATTGTCTTACTTCCTATCAAAGAAGTGAGAGCCTTCACGGTGCTCATTGCAGAGAAATCGGTACTGCAGGGCTTTTTCTGTAGTTAGTTAAAGGAAATAAGAAGTCACCAGTACCTCGCCTTTGTAGCACAATGTCAGACTTCAGAGGGACACACTTTCATCTGTAAGAAATAATTGGTAGAAAATTGTGTGTGTGGTGTGCAGTATTATTATTCCTCCATCAAAGAAAAAAAGAGAACGGCAATTATTCTGCCACTTATCACGCTTCTCCTCGGTCTCGGACTGGTCTGCTTCAGAACAGCAGAAGAAGAATGAGGGACCTCTGAACATTTCTCTGAAATTTGCTGCAAGGCAAAACATTGCATTATGCTATGTAAAGCATAACAGCAGGGACACAATTTGCTTGATGTACACAACTGTTTTGCTCCCCTGTTTCTGAATACACACTACTACTTGCCTAGCTATAGTATTGGCAGTGGCGATTATAGCATGTAAATCTTGGTGGGGTAAACCCCAGAAATGTATGAATGCCAGCAAAGCCACAACACAACAAACCACTAAACAATACATTAATTGCACTATAACGGTAACAAACGATGCCCACAAACTGTTTGAGCCTACATAAAGGTGTCCCAAAAACAGAGCTTTCTTTTCAGCACCATGGAGTGAATCCTTACCACTGCTACACCTGGCTATCATCGGAGCCTTGTCTGGCCGAGAAACATTTACATTACATTACATTTAAGTCATTTAGCAGACGCTCTTATCCAGAGCGACTTACAAATTGGTGCGTTCACCTTATGACATCCAGTGGAGCAGCCACTTTACAATAGTGCATCTAAATCTTTTAAGGGGGGGGGGTGAGAAGGACAGCCTTGTTTACTAACTTTTAAAATAATATAGCTGATAAGGCTGACTTGCTTAAACAAATATGGTTTCTACTAACAATTGAGATGTACAAACTATGGCATAAGAGGTTTACGAGCACATAAGAGGCAATCCGTTATTTAGATTAAGACATTAATGATCGAGCTAGGACAGACATAGTCAATATAACTATTTGTTCAGCACTTTTGAAATGTACAGCAACAGAATTCAGAACATGGGCTGTTCTTACCGTATTCTCCATTTACACCAAGTCAGAACCGTAGGATAAGTAAAGGGGGCATATTGTCAGAGTCGTGTGTATAGGTGGCAGAGAAGTCAAGCGCAGGAGAATCAAACTTGGTGGAATGGAGTAGTTTAATAACTTTAAAAAAACTTAACTCCAAAACCATGAATACAATAAAATCAAATCAAATAAAATTTTATTTGTCACATACACATGGTTAGCAGATGTTAATGCGAGTTTAGCGAAATGCTTGTGCTTCTAGTTCTGACAATGCAGTGATAACCAACAAGTAATCTAACTAACAATTCCAAAACTACTGTCTTATACACAGTGTAAGGGGATAAGGAACATGTACATAAGGATATATGAATGAGTGATGGTACAGAGCAGCATACAGTAGATGGTATCGAGTACAGTATATACATATGAGATGAGTGTGTAGACAAAGTAAACAAAGTGGCATAGTTAAAGTGGCTAGTGATACATGTGTTACATAAGGATGCAGTCGATGATGTAGAGTACAGTATATACATATGCATATGAGATGAATAATGTAGGGTAAGTAACATTATATAAGGTAGCATTGTTTAAAGTGGCTAGTGATATATTTACATCATTTCCCATCAATTCCCATTATTAAAATGGCTGGAGTTGGGTCAGTGTCAATGACAGTGTGTTGGCAGCAGCCACTCAGTGTTAGTGGTGGCTGTTTAACAGTCTGATGGCCTTGAGATAGAAGCTGTTTTTCAGTCTCTCGGTCCCAGCTTTGATGCATCTGTACTGACCTCGCCTTCTGGATGATAGCGGGGTGAACAGGCAGTGGTTCGGGTGGTTGATGTCCTTGATGATCTTTATGGCCTTCCTGTAACAACGGGTGGTGTAGGTGTCCTGGAGGGCAGGTAGTTTGCCCCCGGTGATGCGTTGTGCAGTCCTCACTACCCTCTGGAGAGCCTTACGGTTGAGGGCGGAGCAGTTGCCGTACCAGGCGGTGATACAGCCCGCCAGGATGCTCTCGATTGTGCATCTGTAGAAGTTTGTGAGTGCTTTTGGTGACAAGCCGAATTTCTTCAGCCTCCTGAGGTTGAATAGGCGCTGCTGCGCCTTCTTCACGACGCTGTCAGTGTGAGTGGACCAATTCAGTTTGTCTGTGATGTGTATGCCGAGGAACTTAAAACTAGCTACCCTCTCCACTACTGTTCCATCGATGTGGATAGGGGGGGTGTTCCCTCTGCTGTTTCCTGAAGTCCACAATCATCTCCTTTGTTTTGTTGACGTTGAGTGTGAGGTTATTTTCCTGACACCACACTCCGAGCGCCCTCACCTCCTCCCTGTAGGCCGTCTCGTCGTTGTTGGTAATCAAGCCTACCACTGTTGTGTCGTCCGCAAACTTGATGATTGAGTTGGAGGCGTGCGTGGCCACGCAGTCGTGGGTGAACAGGGAGTACAGGAGAGGGCTCAGAACGCACCCTTGTGGGGCCCCCGTGTTGAGGATCAGCGGGGAGGAGATGTTGTTGCCTACCCTCACCACCTGGGGGCGGCCCGTCAGGAAGTCCAGTACCCAGTTGCACAGGGCGGGGTCGAGACCCAGGGTCTCGAGCTTGATGACGAGCTTGGAGGGTACTATGGTGTTGAATGCCGAGCTGTAGTCGATGAACAGCATTCTCACATAGGTATTCCTCTTGTCCAGGTGGGTTAGGGCAGTGTGCAGTGTGGTTGAGATTGCATCGTCTGTGGACCTATTTGGGCGGTAAGCAAATTGGAGTGGGTCTAGGGTGTCAGGTAGGGTGGAGGTGATATGGTCCTTGACTAGTCTCTCAAAGCACTTCATGGTGACGGAAGTGAGTGCTACGGGGCGGTAGTCGTTTAGCTCAGTTACCTTAAAAAAAGTGGGTACGAGGACCCGTCGCGCACCAATACAAACAACACGAATACCGAACAACAAACAATCTCTGACAAAGACATGAGGGGAAACAGAGGGTTAAATACACAGCAGGTAATTAATGGGAATGAAACCAGGAGTGCAGGAAGACAAGACAAAACCAATGGACAATGAAAAATGGATCAATGATGGCTAGAAGACTGGTGACGTCGACAGCCGAGCACTGCCCGAACAAGGAAAGGCATCGACTTCGGTAGAAGTCATGACAGTACCCCCCCCCCCCCCCCCCTGACGCTAGGCTCCAGCAGCACGTCGACACCGTATCACATCCTCCACCAGAACCCAGCATCTCTCCTCCGGACCGCACCCCTCCCAGTCCACGAGGTACTGGAGGCCCCTTGCCCGACGTCTCGAATCCAAGATGGATCGAATGGAGTACGCCGGGACCATCTCAATGTCCAGAGGGGGCGGAGGAACATCCCGCACTTCAGCCTCCTGGAGTGGGCCAATGTGGAGAGGGAAATGCGGCGTTGGACCATTGAGAAGTTCACCCGCCGTTTCTGGGCAGTATTTGACCACCCACCCGAGGGCAGAGCGGCGGGTGAGCGGCTCTACCATCTGAGGCAGGAGACGAGGTGAGCCCAGGAGTTTGCGCAGTAGACTGTCAACTTGATTCATGATGATGACCGCTAGCTTGCTCGCTAAGATTTTGATAGTATGATGTTGACATGATCAGTCCAATCAAAGATACGGTAGATGTAACGTGGTTTGATGTAATGTTATCTGTAGCCAATGAACTTGAGCCTTCTTGGATGGGGACTTCAAATTGAATTCTATGGCAGCACCCAAAGGGCTTGAATTTTCAAGCTCTTCCCGTAGATTTTGCGGTGATGTAGTGCCCCATGTGTGACAGAACACTGAGCCAATCATGGTGCAACTAGAGAACATTACCAACCACTACGCTCTATATTTTCAAGTGGCTGCCTCACTACCACAGAAAGCACTGAGCTAGGCTGAAACACCTGCATTTTGGAGCTGCCTTGCTCAAGAAAGCAAAATAGAGACCGTGTTTGTATGCGACTTTATTAACTCAATTATTTAAAAAATGACATTGTTTGCAAACTGATATGTGATACGCGTTAATGCCAAAATAACATGCCCCACCTGCTCTGAATGTCGGGTTGCCGCTGAGTAATGGATTACCAATTCAAAAAGGCAACACTTGGCAGCCAGTAGACTGTTAATAATGCTACTCAGGTTGTCAAAAAACACTATCACTATCGGTTAACTCATGGTTCAATGAACTGCACTTGTTAGCATCAACTGTGAATACCAGATCGTGTTGAATTCATAAGAAGAGAGAGAATAACACAGTTACGTTGATAGAACCTAGTTCCATAATAACAGGGACGACTGATGTTAAAGCATGGAGAAGAGCCCATTGATGCCTGCCTATATATCGCACGACACCATGAAGGAAAATATATCAAACACAGAGTACATGCATTGCATATGTCCTCTTGGCAAAGAACCAGGAAGATAAAAGCATTATTTCCAAATGGACGACTTCTGTTTCGTGAATTACAAAAGTTTGCTTATGAATAATCTGCATTTTCAAAAAAGTGAAATATGTATAACTCTGTACATGCATTACATACTGTATGTCACAGTAAAGACAAGCAACCAGTGTCTAGTACCTGGAATTTGGGGACAACTACCAGTGAATGCTAGAAGTTTCCTGTGCTGTGCGAGACATCTGAGTGAATAAATAAAAGCATCCTTTGTGTGACATGTTGGGATGGGATTAAGAGCTTTTCACGGCTAAGGGAGATTTCTAATCTTCTGACAGCAGACTGAGAAAATCTGCCCCAGACTGACAAGGAAGCTCATGTCTCCCCATCCAGCAAATAAAAATGTTCTATCTAAGCTAGCCGAGTAGCCGTCCACATGAGTTCACACTGAGAAAATTCTGAGTGGATAAATAAGTGCATCTGACTAAATATGCAGGTACATTTCTCATACCCCCAAAAATTGAATTATAAAGTCAGAAAATGTACTGAATTCCTGAATATGAATCAGTTTCACTCTTTATATCTTTGATCAAGACATTTGCGACTGAGCTACAATGTCACACCTCTTCTAGCGGTCGATATGGCTGTTTTTCTAACATGTGTTGCCATTATCACAGTCCAAACTGCCTTCAGAATAAGAACATGTTAAGGTCATGGGTAACACTTAGTCAGAAAGCACCTGCAGCCTACAGATAATATGGATTCATCGAAACACTATAAAATTGTCATTTTTTACAAACACCTGCATTGAAGGGGACTGATATTGCAAACAATTTCCTCAATGTTTTGCCTCTCCAGAAGTCTTGACCCTCTGAAAATGGAAATACATAGATATCCTGGGGGTGATTTCACAGCTCTGTGGGCTGAACATTGCAGTCTTTGTGGCTCGGATTAAGAAGTGCGAGTGTGATTGGCAGAACTTCCTGTGTGCCCATACCGTGGACTTGGATTTTGCATGACATTCCGAGGCTTTATTTTCTAGTCCACAACTATCATTCTGTGCTTTCATTTTTTTTATGACATTCCTTAAAGATTCATATTTGGTAGATACATTGACCAATGAGATTACAACCTATTTTGACCCACTCAAAAAGACAAAAGTTTGTTGATCTTCAACCATCTAAAAGCACAACCAAATTCCAATGGAAAATCAATGTCTGATATTTGGTTTAGCTGTCACCTAAATGTGTTATCACTGTGCTTTCAACCATTTAAAAGCACAACAAAGTTTGAATGGGAATACAATGTCAGATATTTTGTTTATTTATACAACAAGCTCATGTGTTATCGCTGTGCTGAATGTAATAGCACAAGCAAATGATCTGGATTGCAGTTCAGATTATATTAAAGTACATAGTGCACGTGATAAATGTCACTTGAGATTCTGTGAAGATTATTATAGCAATTGTGAAGACTTCCACAGACCTGCGACCCTGAATGTGTACGCTTTCTATGATTACATAGGAAGACATTTATTTGTACAGTAACCTCACAATGTGGCCATGGATGTGTTACTCATTTGAAGGTTTAAGTTTGTAAGATAGCCTTTATATTAGGCAATTTACCATATTGCAAAAGTGATACTGAAGTGTGTTTGTTTGACAATGCAACCAAATATCAACATTTGAAGTAGATGTTTCTTAGATAGCTCCATCTGTGCCACTGAGTCTGGCTTGAATTCCAGTTTGTCTATAAATTAATAATTGATCTGTTGGATTCATGTTAAAGTTAAAGTTAAAGAATAGGACTAAATCCAAAACTTTAAATACGGTTAAATTTGATCCAATTCTTTAACTTAGATTTTTGGTTGAGAAGAAGACGTGAATCCAATATTTGTATTATTAACTTGAACATTCCAAACAAGTAGTCCAGGTAGCCATTTGATCAATTGTTCAACCGTCTATTGGCTTGGGGGTAGAAGCTGTTAAGGAGCCTTTTGAACCTGGATTTGGTCCTCAAGTACTGCTTGCCGTGCGGTAGCAGAGAGAACGGTCTATGACATGGGTGGCTGGAGTTTTTGACAATTTTTGGGGCCTTCCTCTGATAGTATAGAGGTCCTGGATGGCAGGAAGCTTGGCCCCAGTGATGTACTGGACCGTACGCACTACCTTCTGAAACCGGTCAGGATACTCTCGATGGTGCAGCTGTAGAACTTTGAGGATCTGGAGACCTATGCCAAGTTTCCTGAGGGGGAATAGGCATTGTTGTGCCCTCTTCACGACTGTCTTAGTTTTGCTCTCTGTGGTCCTGTGTAGCTCAGTTGGTAGAGCATGGCGCTTGTAACGTCAGGGTAGTGGGTTCGATCCCCGGGACCACTCATACGTAGAATGTGTGCACACATGACTGTAAGTCGCTTTGGATAAAAGCGTCTGCTAAATGGCATATATATATATACGTAGAAGTCCGTCACTGGCCGCGGGCAGCATTTGGTTCTTTAACGCACACACATATCACTCCTCCCTGCGCCATTATAAGATAAGTTAACAATGTGGGTCGACACACAAATTAACTTCTGTCTTGGTGCATGCATTTCACACTTGTCAATGATCATATTTGATAGATACAATAATTATTATACTTATCAATGTTGTGGATGAGCGCATTGTTTGTTTGTTTGTTCTGTTCCTCTCTCTCCATCTCTGTAGCTTCCGGGTATGCTGGAAAAGGACCCGAGCTAAGGGAATTGGGTTGGCTTTATAGTGCCTGTCCCAAATGGCTCATTAATGCATATGGGCATATTGAAAGATATTGTCAGTAGTGATGTAATGTTGTAAATGTTATGTTGTGATATTGTTTAAAACCGTGTTGCAATGTATATCCTTTAGTATGTTTAGTTCATGGAAAATGTAGGTTTGTATTGTTAATTGATTAATTAATTAGGGTTAATTGTTCTGAGGGGAGGGGCTAGCCCTACAAAAGGAGCCTCTCTTTCAGTCATGGGGAGGCATTTTTGGATTGAGCTGTGGATGGGGCAGCATTGTTTTTAAGCTGTCCCATAAGGTAGACGTTGATGGCAATACTGTTGTTTTTTGTTCCGGAATCACTTGTAAATAAACACCTTTGCACAGAAGAACTTTTGCGGCTCCGCCATCTTTTTATTTTGATAGAGGTTAGGTTATCCAGTTTAGCCTTCTGGCCTACTCTACGTGCTACTCTCCTTTTCCTGTAGTCCACGATCAGCTAATTTGTCTTGCTCATGTTGAGGGAGAGGTTTTTGTCCTGGCACCACACTGCCAGGTCTCTGAACTCCTTCCTATAGGCTGTCTCATCATTGTTGGCGATCAGGCCTACCACTGTTGTGTCACAGTTGTTGGTGAACAAGGAGTACAGGAGGGGACTAAGCACACACCCCTGAGGTGCCCACGTTAAGGATCAGTGTGGCGGATGTATTGTTGCCTACCCTTACCACCTGGGTGCGACACGTCAGGAAGTCCAGGATCCAGTAGCAGAGGGAGGTATTTAGTCCCAGGGTCTTTAGCTTAGTGATGAGCGTTGTGGGCACTATGGTGTTGAATGCTGAGCAATAGTCAATGAACAGCGTGCTCACATGGGTGTTTCTTTTGTCCGGTTGGGAAAGGGCAGTGGGGATTGCAATTGAGATTGAGTCATCTGTGGATCTGTTGGGGCAGTATGCGAATTGGAGTGGGTCTAGGATTTCCGGGATGATGGTGTTGATGTGAGCCATGATTAGCCTTTCAAAGCACTTCATGGCTACAAATGTGAGTGCTACAGGGTGGTAGTCATTTAGGCAGGTTATCTTAGCGTGTTTGGGCACAGGGACTATGAGAGGTTGAAAATGCCAGTGAAGACACTTGCCAGTTGGTCCACGTATGCTCTGAGTACATGACCTGGTCATCCCACCTGGCCCCGCGGCCTTGTGAATGTTGATCTGTTTAAAAGGTCTTTCTCACATTGGCTACGGAGAGTGTGATCACACAGTCATCCAGAACAGTTGGTACTCTCATGCATGCTTTAGTGTTGCTTGCCTCGAAGCGAGGATAAAAGTTATTTATCTCGTCTGGTTAGCTCGCATCACTGGGCATCTCAGCTGGATTTCTGGATCAGCTGGATTTCCCTTTGTAGTCCATAATAGTTTTCAAGCCCTGCCACATCCAACGATTGTTAGAGCTGGTGTAGTAGGATTCAATCTCAACCCTGTATTGACACTTTGCCTGTTTGACGGTTTGTCTGAGGGCATTGCGGGATCTCTAATAAACGTCCGGATTAGTGTCCCCCTCTCTGAAAGTGGCAACTCTAGCCTTTAATATTGTATTGTCTATTTTTTGTTGAATCCTGGGTGGAATTTAAACAATAACTTTGATGTCTTCCAGAATGCTATATCACCTTAAATATCATTCTTTATTGATAAATGATTGATAAGAAAATGTAAAAAATGATTTGCTCTGTTGAACCTGACTTCGATAGCAACAGTGAATCTATTAAGTGGAGATTTTAGTTAGTCAGTCATTTGAAAGCTAAGCAGGGCTTGTTTGAATCCCTGGATGGGAGACCGAAGGGATAGCTGTAGATAGATGAACTCTCCAGTAGGAGGTACTGCCCAGCCTATTGCTTTTTTCTCATGGTGGATAATTCATTTAATATCTGACATTGTTTCAAAGTTACAAATTCAACATTTTATACAAGGTTTGTTTATGTTGAAAATTGGTTTCCATGATGACATGATTCTGTAGTAGAAGTTTTACCATCAACTTTTTTCATATCCAACATATTTTCAACGTCGATTCCACATCACGACATGTTATTTTAACCAGTTTTCGCCCAGTGGGTTGTTACCATATACTTTCCTGCTAAATACTAAATACCAGCTGAAACAAGACTGGACTGAAGTAGATATATTTTTTACCTGTGCTCAATCGTCAATAAATTGCTTCCATTGGTTAAATGTGCATTTTTGTGTTCTCCCATTGGTTAAATGTGCATTCTGGTGTTCTCCCATTGGTTAAATGTGCATTCTGGTGTTCTCCCATTGGTTAAATGTGCATTCTGGTGTTCTTCCATTGGTTAAATGTGCATTCTGGTGTTCTTCCATTGGTTAAATGTGCATTCTGGTGTTCTTCCATTGGTTAAATGTGCATTCTGGTGTTCTTCCATTGGTTAAATGTGCATTCTGGTGTTCTTCCATTGGTTAAATGTGCATTCTGGTGTTCTTCCATTGGTTAAATGTGCATTCTGGTGTTCTTCCATTGGTTAAATGTGCATTCTGGTGTTCTTCCATTGGTTAAATGTGCATTCTGGTGTTCTTCCATTGGTTAAATGTGCATTCTGGTGTTCTTCCATTGGTTAAATGTGCATTCTGGTGTTCTTCCATTGGTTAAATGTGCATTCTGGTGTTCTTCCATTGGTTAAATGTGCATTCTGGTGTTCTTCCATTGGTTAAATGTGCATTCTGGTGTTCTTCCATTGGTTAAATGTGCATTCTGGTGTTCTTCCATTGGTTAAATGTGCATTCTGGTGTTCTTCCATTGGTTAAATGTGCATTCTGGTGTTCTTCCATTGGTTAAATGTGCATTCTGGTGTTCTTCCATTGGTTAAATGTGCATTCTGGTGTTCTTCCATTGGTTAAATGTGCATTCTGGTGTTCTTCCATTGGTTAAATGTTTCTGGTGTTCTTCCATTGGTTAAATGTGCATTCTGGTGTTCTTCCATTGGTTAAATGTGCATTCTGGTGTTCTTCCATTGGTTAAATGTGCATTCTGGTGTTCTTCCATTGGTTAAATGTGCATTCTGGTGTTCTTCCATTGGTTAAATGTGCATTCTGGTGTTCTTCCATTGAAACACATCCGCAAGTAATTCATCACTGGCAGTGGTTCCACTCAACTGTCTGAACACTTTCAAGTATCTTAATAAAGATACTCCAATGCTGCAATTGTTATTTAATATTAATGCAACCGCATTTGAGGTGGCACACAAGGTGAATTAAGCAGAGAAATATATCACTTGGAGACTCTACAAAGGCCCAGACAGTTGTGTTTGTCAGGCACTTCAAAATACTCCCTAATGAACTTGGCATTTAGATCCCTGAGCAGGCTGCATGGGAAGCTGAGGTCGTATCCTTAAAGGACTTGTGGGGACTCAGATGTGGGGACCTTCAGATAAAACCATGGTCTACTAAAATATCTTTCTTTCTTTACATTTCAGACAGTCACTCAGAGGGTGATTTGTACAATGATAGTTCATATTTATATACAGTATGTAAATATGCTGATGGACTGGAAGACGGAGCTTTTAACATTCAAAGCTTTCTGAGTATGACTGTTTCATTTGTCTGTGAACAAAACTACATGTTGTTAATCGTTCAAAATGTACATCAAATATGTGAATACGCGGCCCAACAAGCTCAATTAGGCTATACTACATGCTAAAGCAATACTGTAGTTCTGCTTCCAGTAAGTAGTGAATGTTGTTAACCCTCTGTAGAATGACACTTCTTCAGCCTGCTTTTATAAAGGGATTGCATTTACTGTAAAGAGCCCAATGCTTCTGAAAACTGCTGCTCTACTAACTATTCCGTAGCTAACAGTGTATTGCATAAATTAGGGGAAAGAATAAGGTATTGTATACAATATTGAGCATACCACCCTGCAGCAAATACAAGGCTTTGAGAAAATGATAAAATGATGAGTTTCTGAGAAGGTTGAGGTGGTGATTCCCTGATTCCCTCACTCTCTTAAATTTGACCATGTTGCTCCTTTGTGCTGATTGCATCCCTGATTGTGTGAAGGATCTGCGCTATTTGTTTTTCTTTTATGGTGGTAATGAGCTAAATACACCTGTGCTTGTCAGAGGGACTGGAAATCACTGTACGGGTTCGTTCACCTCTCTCCACCAACCATACACATTCAGTTGTGTTTTTTAATTCATTCAGAATTGCAGCACGATGCCAAACATAATGTGGAACAAATTCTTTGAGTGCAACACGTTTGGCCCGAGCTAACTTGTCAATTAGATTTCTTATTTAATGACTTGCAGTGCCACCATGCAATTACTTTATCAGAGCCCAAACCTTATTGAAACTCTCCAATGGTCTTTGATGTGCTTTGCTGGTATGTGCAGCACACATTATCACCGTCCATCAGACATTTGTCAGTTCCTAAAAACAGTCCACAGCTAATTGATTCACATTGGAAAAAGAATTGTGCTGATCCGTGTTAATCTAAACGTGCATGAGTTGAAATTAATGATTTAACTTGTAACATTGAAGGGAAGATAGGATCATTTACTTGTCAGCAGAGCCTTTACAGTATGAAAATCACTTTATGGACAAATTAAACTAGCTAATTTAGGGGAAATGGCCTCTAGATTAAATGTCTCCACAGGCTCAAATGTGGCTGAAAATATTACATTATGGGGGATAGGGGGATAGTTTGATGGAATTCAAGCAGTTCCAAGAGACTGAAATGGAATATAAAGTAAAAAGGGGGAATGGTGTACATGTATCAAGTTCCTGGTCTAAGTATAATGGGTCTAGTATTTTAATAGCAACAGTTTTTGAGTCAGTCAGACGAAACCCAGGAGTCGTTCATGGTGACATAACATTAGTTGTCCCAAGAATGACAAGGCCAAACGTAGATATATAGTTTAGGCCAAATATGAGTGGCAGCTGAGCGTTTAAGTTGTGGATTACGTCCATTAGTCAGTGGCTTTTTCGCTGTTCTCTTTCCAAGCAGATACACTATATGACCAAAAGTATGTGGACACATGCTCGTCGAACATCTCATTCCAAAATTCATGGGAATTAATTTGGAGTTGGTCCCCACTTTGCTCCTTTAACAGCCTCCACTTTTCTGGGTTGGCTTTAAAAACTTCTTTGGGATTGGTGTCCCTTCCACGGGACGGTTGAGCTAACATAGGCTAATGCGATTAGCATGAGGTTGTTACAAGAACATTTCCCAGGACATAGACATATCTAATATTGTCAGAAAGCTTCAATTCTTGTTAATCTAACTGCACTGTCCAATTTACAGTAGCTATTACATTGAAATAGTACCATGTTATTGTTTGAGGAGAGTGCACAATTTTGAACATGAAAAGTTATTAAATTGCACCTGGGCTGGAATAATACATTATGGCCTTTCTCTTGCATTTCAAAGATGAAAAAAAAATACAAAAGAACGGTTGTTTTTATCTTTGTATTATCTTTTACCAGATCTATTGTGTTAACTTCTACTACATTTCTTTCACATTTCCATAAACGTCAAAGTGTTTCCTTTCAAATGGTACCAAGAATATGCATCAGGTCCTTGCTTCAGGGCCTGAGCTACAGACAGTTAGATTTGGGTATGTCATTTTAGAAAAAAAGGGGCTAATCCTAATCCTTAAACTATATGTTGGAACATTGCTCCGGGGACTTGCTTCCATTCAGCCACAAGAGCATTAGGGACGTCGGGGATTGATATTGGGCGATTAGGCCTGGCTTGCAGCCAGTGTTCCAATTCATTGCATTGTTCGATGGGGTTGAGGTCAGGGCTCTGTGCAGGCCAGTCAAATTCTTTCACACCAATCTCGACAAATCATTTCTGTATGGAATTCGCTTTGTACACAGTGGCATTGTCATGCTGAAGCAAGAATGGGCCTTCCCCAAACTGTTGCCACAAAGTTGGAAGCACAGAATCGTCTACAATGTCATTGTATGCTGTAGCATTAAGGTTTCCCTCCACTGGAACTAAGAGGCTTAGCCGAACCATGAAAAACAGCCCCAGACCATTATTCCTCTTCCACCAAACTTTACATTTGGCACTATGCATTGGGGCAGGTAGGGTTTTCCTGGCATCCGCCAAACCGTTGGACTGCCAGATGGTGAAGCACAATTCATCATTCCAGAGAACGCGTTTCCACTCCTCCATAGTCCAATGGCAGTGAGGTTTACACCACTGCAGCCAACGCTTGGCATTGCGCATGGTAATCATCGGCTTGTGTGCGACTGCACGGCCATGAAAACAAATTTCATGAACCTCCCAAAAAACTGTTAATTTGCCAACGTTGATTCCAGAGATAGTTTGGAACTCAGTAGTGAGTGTTGCAACATAGGACAGACCAATTTTATGGGCTACGCGTTTCAGCACTCGGCAGTTCAGTTCTGTGAGCTTGTGTGGCCTACCACTTTAGACGTTTCCACTTCACAATAACATCACTTACAGTAGACTGGGGCAGCTCTAGCAGGGCAGAAATTTGACAAACTGACTTGTTCAGTAAGTCCATTCCACTGCCAACGTTTGTCTATTTATTTAGTTGTTTTATTTAACCTTTATTTAACTAGACAAGTCAGTTAAGAACAAGTTCTTATTCACAATGATACCCTACCACGGCCAATCCCTAACCTGGATAACGCTGGGACAAATATGCGTCACCCTATGTGACTCCCAATCACGGCTGGTTGTGATACGGTCTAGAATCGAACCAGGGTCTGTAGTGATCTCTAACACTAAGATGCAGCGCCTTAGACCTCTGCGCTCGATTTTATATACTTGCCAGCAACGGGTGTGGCTGAAATAGCCGTATCCACATACATTTGGATATACATTGTCGTCAGAAAGTATTCAGATGCCTTGACTCTTTCCACATTTTGTCACGTCACAGACTTATTGATTAAATTGTTTTCCCCGCTCATCAATCTACACACAATACCACAAAGCAAAAACAGGTTTTTAGACATTTTTGCAAATGTTTAAAAAAAAAATTCAATACAGATATTACATTTACCTAAGTGTTCAGACCCTTTTCTCAGTACTTTGTTGAAGCACCGTTGGCAGTGATTACAGCATAGAGTCTTCATGGGTATGACGCTACAAGCTGGGCACACCTGTATTTGGGGAGTTTCTCCCATTCTTCTCTGCAGATTTTCTCAAGCTCTGTCAGGTTGAATGGGGAACATTGCTGCACAGCTATTTTCAGGTTTCTCCATAGATTGGGTTGAAATCCGGGCTCTGGCTGGGCCTCTCAAGGACATTCAGAGAGTTGTCCCAAAGCCACTCCTGTGTTGTGTTGGCTGGGTGCTTAGGATTGTTGTCCTGTTGGAAGGTGAAGTCCTGAGCGCTCTGGAGCAGGATTTCATCATGTGTCTCTCTGTACTTTGCTCTGTTCATCTTTCCCTCGATCCTGCCTAGTCTCCCAGTCACTACCACTGAAAAACATCCCCAAAGCATGATGCTGCCACCACCATGCTTCACTGTAGTGATGGTGCCAGGTTTCCTCCAGACATGACACTTAGCATTCAAGCCAAAGAGTTCAAACCTTGGTTTCAGGTGCCTTTTGACAAACTCCAAGTGGGCTGTCATGTGCCTTTTACTGAGGAGTGGCTTCCAACTGGCCACTCTACCATAAAGGCCTGATTGGTGGAGTGCTGCAGAGATGGTTGTCCTTCTGGAAGGTTCTCCCATCTCCATATAGGAACTCTGGAGGTCTGTCAGTCTCTGCGCTCTATGGACAATTCCTTCGACCTCATGGTTTGGTTTTTACTCTGACATGCACTGTCTAATGTGTGTGCCTTTTCAAATCATGCCCAATCAATTGAATCTACCACAGTTGGACTCCGATCAAGTCGTAGACACACCTCAAGGATGATCAATGGAAACAGTTCCGAGTCTCATAGAAATGTTTTCGCATTGTCATTATGGGGTGTTGTGTGTAGATAGATCTGGGGGGGAAAATATTTAATACATTTTAGAATAAGGCTGTAACGCAACAAAATGTGGAAAAAGTCTGAATACTACGAATGCACTGTATCCCAGATGGGTTGACATTTCACCTATCAACGTCTTCATCCACTTGATGTCACTAGCTAGCTATCCAGCTAATGTTAGCTAGGCAACGTTATCCATGAAGCTAGCCTCTGATAAATTGTTTGGGTAACCTGTGCCTTGCGAGGCTGCTTATTATAGCCAAGTGAATGTCAGTAGCTCATCACAATACTAGCTTTTTTCTTATTCACCGTTTCCCCGGCAGCCCATCCAACAGCTCCATATCGAGTGTATTAGGAAGTAATGAGCCCGCACATGTACATCTTTTGTATGTGGTTCCAAATGAACTAAAGTCAGCTCTTGCAAGACACCTATGTGACCGACCGGCTTGATGTAGTAAAATTTGAAATTGTATTTTTTACATTGGATAAAAGTAGAGACTCAGAGTTGAAAATGGTATATCATACACTACAGTTGAGGAACAATGGGAAAGAAATTCTGCTTTGAAAGTGGATAAACTTGTAACTTCACTTTTGAGAAAATGTCCCTTGAATATTTTGGTACACCTACAGGAGAGCTCTTCTTTTTCTACACCCATTTAGCATCATTCACACCCTCTAAAGTGCTAGCCCCACCCATCTTTCCAAGGATTTATATGTGAGGCCATGTACTAAACAACCAAATATTTCAAGACTAAGGCTGATTTATACTACAGGTGTGTTCGTAAATGTAATCTTGAGTGCGTTCGTTAACTCAGAGCGTTGTCAGATTGTCCGTTTGTAAAGTCAGAGTGCACTGGACACTCTGGCCGAGGAGTAGGGTTAATCCGAGCGTTCTGACCTAACAACAGCAGTCAAGCACCCAAGCTAACTGGCTAAGTATTGCCCACATACATGGATGGATGCTTCTCCCTCTCTGTCACGGATGCCATGGTTGCCCTTAGTTTGAAGATGTACTGCGTTGACAGGTGTTTTACACAACATAATTTTGTGTGTTCTCTTTTTGACTCCTATCCAATAACCAATCAGGACATTACTTTATTCAAAACATATTAATAACATTGATTAATTATTGCAATAATGAAGCTTGGTCAACAACGAGCCCAACGAACGGATTTGAGCCACATAATTTTATAGCAAAGTACATCCTCCTGAATGTTCATGAAAAAAACAGATGTATGGAGTGGGTCACAAGGTGAGACTTGATAAATGAGAAAGGAGTATCCCCCAGACAGATAGCGTTTGTTGTGAAGACTGTTCTTATTGTAAGAAAACCAGAGTTTGTCCCCTAAATCAAGGCTCTAATCTCATCCCTGGTACCTCACAGCACAGAAGCACGCCTATTTCAAAAGTATAGACACAATATAGTTCTAAGAACCCTATTCTATTGCATAAAGCAACCATTTGATGCAAAACAATATTATCACATAATCTTGTCATTTCACCCACAACAACCCTGTCTGCATATTTGCAATCAACCACAATAATCTCTTTAGCTATCATACTCTAATTCCACTGATTTTAAAACTCGGTCCTTCAGAAAGTGGAAAGCAACACTTACGCAGTTCTACTAGGCGATATCTTTCAAAAAAGCTGTGTTAGAAAGGATTACCTACACATACTGACCAGATCAAATAGACAGAAGCATGCTACATAGCAGACCAATCTGAACTCATCTCTCGGTATGTCCAGCCCACTCATTATTTCAGACAATCTTGGCTAGCGGGAAGGTTGCTGGCTTTTTCTGTGGCTAAACCAACGAGGCTCGTATTTGCAGATGGCATACACATTTGTTATTAAGGCACATAAAAGTTCACATGTTCCAGAAGGCATTTCCGGCCCAAAGCACATTTTGATAAAAATGTTCATGTTCAAATGGCTCTCATGTTTAGTAGTGACACGCAACATACAGTATGCCTAGTTTCCTGAAACGAGTCACCTACAGTCAGATTGAAATGTACGTCATTTTATCACAAACACTATAATGACGCGGAAAACTCCTACATTTAATTTAGGATTTCCCTGTTCAAGCCCAAATATCATACTTTGACCGGAACGATGACTTGACTTAAATCGTTGTGCAACATCACAGGTAAACTCTGAATATCATCTTTCAGCTGAAAAGGTGTATTTTCGCTTGTTTGGGAATTTTATTGAACATTTAATCTGTCATCCATTTACTTTTCCCTTTTCTCCTCCTGTCAGTGCCTCCAAAAAAATGGATGGGTGGTTTTTGGTGCGTGCTGACTTCTGTCTCTTTTCGATTAGCCAATTTCTTCCTAGCAGCCAGCCACAGGTTGTAAAATCTCTGTTGTGCTTCAAAGGAGGGCATTGCAGAATAATTGCTTTTGCCATCTGGGATGTTGTGTCATTTGTTTGGATAATGGACGCCAGTAAGCCATTGTTTATTTGCAATTTACGAAAATGATAACCCTCCCAAATAAAGAGGGGTTGACTGATGAAGTCAGAATTGATCGAACTAAAAGTAATTTGACTAGTGATTACTGGATGATGTCATAGGAGGAAGTACAGATGGCAAATGCAGGTGTAGGATCTTAATTTGACCAGTATTGTCAGAGCAAAATAATCCTGCAGCAACAGCATTTGAATGTTTAGTCCATAATGTTGCTTGATAGGTGGTTAGGATATTAGATGGACAAAAGTAGGCTGCATGAAAAGTGCAATACTGTTAATATGGGGTGACAGGTAGCTTCGTGGTTAGAGTGTTGGGCCAGTAAACAAAAGGTTGCTGGATCAAATTCCCGAGCTGTCGTTCTGCCCCTGAACAAGGCAGTAGTACCCACTGTTCCCCGGTAGGCCGTCATTGTAAATAAGAACTTGTTCTTAACTGACTTGCCTAGTTACATAAAATATAACCATGGGTTTTCTGTGAATTGATGTAAATCCTGAAGCTCATCTGTGGTGCAGGAAAATAGTCAGCAACAAGAGTGATTAAATGAAGATCATACATCTGTAGAAGGCTCTCAACTATGTATACTGCAAGTATCTCTTTTGTACATCCAATAAAGCTTCACTGAACCCCAGGATAAACACAGAAGCACAGTGAAATTAAAGCAAATGCATAGCTTCAAGTGATGCAGAGCAAGTGAAGAGTGACACAATAGGACGTCTTGGTTCTTTCATTCAAACTGGTTGCACGCGTCAACAAGCGTCTGCGTAGCCAGGCACTAAAACATTTTTTATGCTTGACACGCTGCAAGTCTCACCTCTCCCATCTCCTCATTGGTTTTAGGAAAATGTACCCACGTGGGTGTTCGAAAGACGAACTGAGGTCCACACTCCAGTCCAGTTGGGGGTGGTAATACACCTTAAAGTTGGTTGCCAACCACCATTTAAAGTTCAAAGAAGAAGAAGACTGAAGAAGGAGGGATGACTGGAAACTAACTAGGTTTACCTTTTTATCTGTGGATTAATTGTCGGAGTAGAGGACCTTGTGCATTTCAGGTAAAATAGCAACCCAATGTTGATATCCTAGTAGAAATTAGCTAGTAACAGTAAACTAGCTAGCTAAATTGCCATGACTGTTTCATGAGTTTTGACCTGTCCCCAAATTAATATAGTTGGTTCAGAGTTCTTTTGATATTTCAACCTGTGTGTCTTGATCACGTCTGGTTTGGATGGACAAAATCCACATGCATGTGACGGCGCACATGCGTGCCCGGTCTAGTTTGTAAGATATCATATAAAAGATTTTGCTGCAACTCTTATGTGGCAGATGTAAAAAATATTTGTTGGTCTTATGTGATTAATAAGGAGCATCCAGACGCTGTGCTTGATGAATTTATGACTTTGGATCTACCAATTATTGATAAACATGCACCTGTTAAGAAACTGATTGTTCGAACTGTTAAGGCTCCATGGATTGATGAGGAATTGAAAAACTGTATGGTTGAAAGAGATGGGCCAAAAGGAGTGGCTAAGTCTGGCTGCACATCTGACTGGCTAACTTACTGCAAAATTGAGAAATGGTGTGACTAAACTCAACAAAAAGATGAAGAAACCACACTACTATGAGGCCAAGATCAATGATATAAAGAATGATTTTTAAAAAATACTTTGGAGTACTTTAAATGAAATGACTGGCGGAAAGACATTCAACTCCATCTTTCATCGAATACGATGGCTTATTCATCACAAAACAATGATGTTGCCAATGAAATTACTTCACAGGCAAAGAGGGCAAACTTAGGCAGGAAATGCCAACAATGAACAGTTAGCCACAGTACTCATGCATAAAAAAACTAAATGAAAGAAAAGCATTGTAAGTTAGTCTGGGCGAGATGGAAAAATTACAGTTATCCATCAATAATGACAAACCTTTTGGAATTGACAACTTAGACGGAAGCTGCTGAGGATGGTAGCTGACTCTATAGCCACTCCTATCTGTCATATCATTCATCTCAGCCTAGAGGAAAGACTTTGTCCTCAGGCCTGGAGAGTTGCCAGTCATTTCGCTACCCAAGAGTGATAAAGCGGCCTTTACTGGTTCTAACAGCAGACCTTTCAGCTTGCTCATTGTTTTGGTGGAAAAAATGGTGTTTGACCAAATACAATGCTATTTCTCTGGAAGCAAATTAACAAGACTTTCAGCACACAAAAAGAGAAGGACAGTCAACATGTACTGCACTGACACAAATGACTGATGATTTGTTGAAAGAAACCTGTTGATGAAACAACGTATGTGTTATGGTTTTTCAACCTCTGCCATATTGTGGATTCAGAGCTATCTATCTAATAAAACTCAGATGGTTTTATTTAATGGAAGCTTCTCTAATGTCAAACATGTAACGTGTGGTGTACCGCAGGGCAGCTCTCTAGGCCGTCTACTCTTTTCTGTTTTACCAATGACCTGCCACTGGCATTAAACAAAGCATGTGTGTCCATGTATGCTGATGATTCAACCATATGCTCATCAGCAACCAGAGTTAATGAAGTCACTGAAACCCTTAACAAGGGATGCAGTCTGTTTTGGAATGAGTGGCCAGTGTTTATGGACATATTCAATCTCTCCTTATCCCAGTCTGATGGCCACCAATTTTCCTGTACCAAAGAAATGTAAGGTAACTGAACAAAATGACTATCACCCCATAGCACTCACTTCTGTCATCATGAAGTGCTTTGAGAGACTAGTCAAGGATCATATCACCTCTACCTGTCACCTTAGACCCACTTCAACTTGCTTACCGCTCCAATAGATCCACAGACGATGCAATTGCCATTGCAATGCCTACTGCCCTAACCCATCTGGACAAGAGGAATACCTATGTAAGAATACTTTTTATTGACTACAGCTCAGCATTCAACCCCATAGTACCCTCCAAGCTCATCATTAAGCTCGAGGCCCTGGGTCTGAACCTCACCCTGTGCATCTGGTCTCTGGACTTCCTGATGGGCCGCCCCCAGGTGGTGAAGGTAGGAAACACCTCCACTTCGCACCTCCACCTCCCATCAAAGCTGGGGCCGAGAGACTGAAAAACAGCTTCTATCTCAAGGCCATCAGACTGTTAAATTGCCATCACTAGCACATTAGAGGCTGCTGCCCTATATATTGTACATAGACTTGAAATCACTGGCCACTTTAATAATGGAACACTAGTCACTTTAATGTTTACATATTCTACTCTATTATTTACATATTCTACTGTATTCTACTCTATTATATTCGATTCTACTATCTTAGGCTATGCCGCTCTGACATTGCTCGTCCAAATATTTATATATTCTTAATTCCATTCCTTTACTTTAGATTTGTGTGTATTGTTTGTATTGTTGTGAAATTGTTCTTTATTACTTGTTAGATATTGCTGCACTGTTGGAGCTAGAAACACACAAAAAAATGCTACACCCACGTGTATGTGACCAATAACATTTGATTTGATTTGTTATAAACTGCTTCTGAACATCTCTCAAACTAAAATGAATTTATTTGATACAAATAATTCTCTAGACCTCAGCTGAATCTGATAATGATAGGTGTGGTTGTTGAACAAGTTGAGGAGACTAAATTACTTGGTGTTACCTTAGATTGTCGATCTGTCAATGGTTGTACAAATGGGGGAGGTCTGTCCATAATAAAGAGATGCTCTGATTTTTAGACACCACACTCCACAAAGACCTACAGGCTCTAGTTTTATCTTATATGGTTAAATGCTCATATGGTTAAATGCTGCAAAGAAAGACGTAGATAATATGTAGCTGTCTCAGAACAAAGCCATGCCTTTCTCTTCATTTTAATCAGAGGGATAATGTTAATACTATGCATGCCAGTCTCTCTTGGCTAAGAGTTGAGGAGAGACGGACTGCATCACTTCTTGTTTTTAAAAGAACCATTCATGTGTTGGAAATTCCAAATTGTTAGCATACAGCACTGACACCCAATCAGACATGCCACCAGGGGTCTGTTCACAGTCCCCTGATCCAG
This sequence comes from Oncorhynchus gorbuscha, assembly GCF_021184085.1. Classification (NCBI taxonomy): domain Eukaryota; kingdom Metazoa; phylum Chordata; class Actinopteri; order Salmoniformes; family Salmonidae; genus Oncorhynchus; species Oncorhynchus gorbuscha. The sequence continues at coordinate 76,288,709 of NC_060185.1, forward strand.
AACAAATTCAAGAAAACGTACAGGATTATACAGAGCCATGGGTATATAGCGCAAGTGAACAGCAAACCCGGTTTCAAAAACAAATAAAGCAACACCTCATGGCCAATGCCTCTTCCCCATATGACCTGCTTGTTATGTGTATATACCGACATGTGTGTAACTGATAGATGCATACACACCAAGTTCATGTTTTTAAATATATGTAAGTTGTAAAGTATTTTTTCTGTAATGCCTTTTTCGTTATGTGTCAGACCCCAGTTAAACTAGCTGTCACCATTGGCTAATGGGGATCCTAAAATCAAATCAAAACCATGAGGGCAATCTTAGTATATACAAATCAAGCAGTAAAAACTCCAAAAGCATATGCTATATTTGCTGTGTTCAAACAACAGCCAAGCAATATGAGATGTGGCAAGCCAAGTGGTGACACAGTCCACACAAATGTACACCTACAATATAAAGATGTGACACAAGTTGACTCCCATAAAAGTACACCACTATCAAAAGAAACACAATTTCTGCGTGTGTCGAATGCAGTGAACCAGAGTGAAGGTCTAACGTCAGTAGGTGTCGCTTTCATGGATGAAACCCCATGGCGGCGGCGAACTCAAGACACCGCGTCACCCAGATCACGTCACTGCTACCTTGCTGCAGGGAAACATCAGGAGGTGAGCATGCACACTTGTTAACATCTTTATTGCGTCACACTCACATTGAAGAACACCAAAAGATAGTCCCTTTTGGGGAGGGGTCAACTTTCACTCTGATAATGTTACAGCATATTCAGAAAGTTTTTCATCAATCTACACACAATACCCCATAATGAAAAAGTGAAAAACAGGTAAAAAAATGTGCAAATGTATTAAACATAAAAAACAGAAATAGCATATTTACATAAGTATTCAGACCCTTTGAGACTTGAAATTAAGCTCAGGCACATCCTGTTTCCATTGATCATCCTTGCAGATATTTCTGCAAATTAATTGGAGTCCACCTGTGGTAAAAACCAAGATTGAACTCTTTGGCCTGAATGCCAAGCATGAGGACACCTGGCACCATCCCTACGGTGAGGCATGGTGGTGGCAGCATCATGCTGTGGGGATGTTTTCAGCGTCGGGGACTGGGAGACTAGGTAGGATCAATGGAAAGATGAACGGAGCAAAGTACAGAGAGATCCTTGATGAAAACCTGCTCTAGAGCGCTCAGAATCTCAGACTGCGGTGAAGGTTCATATTTCAACAGGACAACGACCCTAAGCACACAGACAATACAACGCAGGAGTGACTTCGGAACAAGTTTCTGAACGTCCTTGACTGGCCCAGCCAGAGTCCGGCTGAATTAGCTGTGCAGCGACGCTCCCCATCCAACCTGACAGAGCTTGAGAGGATCTGCAGAGAAGAATGAGAGAAACTCCCCAAATTCAGGTGTACCAAGCTTGTAGCATCATACCCAAGAATGCTGAAGGCTGTATTCGATACCAAACATGCTTCAAGAAATTACTGCGTAAAGGGTCTGAATACTTATGTAAATGCAATATTTCCGTTTTTTATTTTTCAAACATTTGCAAACATTGCTTAAAACCTGTTTTTGCTTCGTCATTATGGGGTATTATGTGTAGATTGATGAGGATCTTATTTTTTAGTACACTTTAGAATAATAAAATCCTGAAAAAGTCAAGGGGTCTGAATACTTTCCGAATGCACTATGTATGCCACTTCAGAAAGCAGCCCCTGCTAAAAGGGAAACAATGAGGGGGTGAGGGGGTGAGGGGTCAGAGGGCGAGTACTCCGATCCTACACTTCCAAAAGGGTTCTGTGGATGTCCCCATAGGAAAACCCTTTTGGGTTCCATGTAGTGACCCTCTGTTCTACATGGAAGCAAAAGGGTTGAACCTAAAATCGAAAGGGGTTCTTCAAAGAGTTCTCCTATGGGGAAAGCCGAAAACCCCTTTTTGGTTCTAGATAGCACCTTAATTTCTAAGAGTGTACTTAAGTGTCACACTCACAAAGAAACACTTTGAAGATACAGTATATTGTCTGTTTTACTGCATGTTTTCTTGACTCTCCGATGACGTCCTTGATATCCCCAGCCAGCAGTCAGCAGCCTTGGTGTGGGACTCCAAAACGGCAGTACCCTAATATGGCCAAATATCCATCCTGATAGGGGCCGGTCAGTTGATTCAACACCCATTGATATAGTGTCCATTAGGCTTAAATGTCACTGATGGTGCTTAATGTTTCTAAGTAACACATTGAAGTAAGTGAGTCGTTTGGCAGAGTATCTAAATGATGTCAGTCTCAGTCATTTTGCTCTAGATATTATTATGTAAAGAGTACTTACCCTCCCCGCTCGGGCCCCAAATGCTGATCTGGCATCCGACTCGATGTGTGAACTTCAACTTTTGCTGCATCTCTATTCATCATAACTCATTATGGGGCTGAACAGCTGGCGATATGGGGATGCAGCGTCATTGTGACCCATCTATCCATCCACTTCCATCTGTTTCAGACCATTAATTCAGTAGATGGGCCTGTATCTGGCGTAAATGCCTTCCTAGAGCCCTCTAATCCTGCTCATCTATCTCCTCGTCTGTCCTCTCATTTCAAAAACCTTTGTGTTCTTTCCATCACCATGCCAACAGATGCATCCAAAATGGGATGTGATACGCAGACTGGGGGAAATATTTGATTTAGATTTAATTTGAACAGCAAACCTGGTTTCAAAAAACAAATGAAGCAACATTAGTTGGCTATTAGTTGGCTACGCAACCTGTAGATGTGAAACTGAATGTCTGGACATACAAAATAAAATCCCCAGTTTTCCAGGATTTAGGAAAGAACATAGTATCCTGGAGAAGTGCTCGACCGGAACACAAACTGGGGTCCTTGCAACTGTCAGTCACACCTTAACCATTAATCTTGACGAGATCGCTAGGTGTTGTAAGGTTGCTTCACTACTCATTCCTTCAGAAAGCACATCCCTGTGCTTCACTCAAAGTCCCTGGTGCTGGGAACCATTGAGATATGCTTTTGACGGGCGAACCAGGGTGACAGTTTTTTATTTTATTTGTTATTTTTAGAATGATCTTATCAAAAGGCTCAGATTAAAAGCTTACATATCTGTCAGGATTTGGCCAGGGTTGTTTCGGTTTTTGGTCACTAAATGCCCCCATTGTGCCTTTTGACCTTTTGTTTTCCCTTGATCCCCATTATTATTTGCACCTGTGCCTCGTTTCCCCTGATTGTATTTAAACCCTTTGTTTTCCTCTGTTCTTTGCTCTGTGTTTGTATGTTAGCACCTAGCCCTAGTACTCTGAGAACTCTTGTTGATCCCGTTGGACTCTCTTGTGGAATTCTGTTTTTTGTTCTTGTTTGTTTTGTTTTTTTGAGTATCTTTTGAGGCTTTTTGTGCTTTACCTTCCACCTTGTGGATTTACCTTTTTTGTCTTGGAGGATTACCTTTGTTCTTGTAGGATTCCTTTTGAGGTTGTGGAGTTACATGTTTTCCTGAAGAACTTCACTTTTTACTTCATTAAATACACTGTCTCAAGTACTGCTGTGTCTGCCTCATCTTCTGGGTTCTGCCGACTATTCGTGGCTCAGTTGGTTAAGTGACTGTTTCTCACTCCGGAGACCCGGGTTCGTAACCGGGTCCTGACAATATCACAACATTCCTTGTAAAAAAATATATTTTTAAACACAGCTACTCATAAACGATCACGGGCAACAGGCTAACATCTGTGACAGGCACTTGTTTTGGATTTTCAAAGGGAGCTCTAATAAAATGATAACATTAACTAACCATGTCTGGGTGTATCTTCACTAATTTATTAATTAGCTGTGTCCTTTGAAATATACCAGAGACCTTTAGATTGGCCCTCCTTTTTGGAATGCTCCAGGGATTCCACTAGGTACAGATCTCGGATCAGCTTTCCCTCCCTGAGCCTAACCTTAATCATTAGAGGGGAAAATGCTAAACTCACCCAAGATCATGTATGTATGTACAGGAAAATAGAACAAAGTGGTTGGAGGTGTACAGTCTGGGGGATTGTAGTACTCTGGGAAGAGCCTGAATCTCAGCTGTCCTAACAACATGGTGACTTGGTGACTATGGTGAATGTTAGAAAAGCATGCCATTCAACAAGCTTTGACAGGACAATTTGCTCAGCTTTGGTTATTAATGCATTATAAATTAATGGATTACGAATCATGAATAAATTAATTTATAGGAAATGCTAGCTGTTATGGATGTGGGAATGTGTGGTGTTGATGCCTATTTGAGTATAGAAATCTGAATTTATGAGTGATGAATAAGAGTTGAGTTTAAACAACATACAGAAACTTGAGTTCACAAAGCTGAATTGTGAGGATAGAGCTTCCCCACAGCATGGGATGTTTTCATGGTTTGTCCAAGGCCCCTTAGCTCCAGTGAAGGGCAATCTTAAGGCTACAGCATACAATAACATTCTAGACGATTCTGTGCTTCCAATTTTGTGGCAACAGTTTGGGGAAGGCCCTTTCCTGTTTCAGCATGACAATGCCCCCGTGCACAAAGCGAGGTCCATGCAGAAATTGTTTGTTGATATCGATGTGGAAGAATTTATCTGGTCTAAAACCCATTGAATAACTTTGGGATGAATTGGTACGCCGATTGCGAGCCAGGCATAATCACCCGAAATCAGTGCCCAACCTCACTAATGCTCTTGTGGCTGAATGGAAGTAAGTCCCCGCAGCAATGTTCCAACATCTAGTGGAAAGCCTTCCCAGAAGAGTGGAGGCTGTTGTAGCAGTGACGGGAGGTCCAATTCCATATTAATTCCCATGATTTTGGGATGAGATGTTCGACGAGCAGGTGTCTACATACTTTTGGTGATGTAGTGTATAATTCTTGTGAAAATACAAAATAGTGTACTTGTTGCACTAACTCAAAACAATAGTTCTGGGGGTATCACACTGGTATCAACTAGACCAGTTTGATGCTTCTTTGCCCAGACCGGTTTGTGCTTATGCATGCATTTAGTTTGTATAGTGTAAGGAGAGGAAAATCAAATAAAATGTATTTATATAGCCCTTCTTACATCAGCTGATATATCAAAGTGCTGTACAGAAACCCAGCCTAAAACCCGAAACAGCAAGCAATGCAGGTGTAGAGACACGGTGGCTAGGAAAAACTCCCTAGAAAGGCCAGAACCTAGGAAGAAACCTAGAGATGAACCAGGCTATGAGGGGTGACCAGTCCTCTTCTGGCTGTGCCAGGTGGAGACTATAACGGAACATGGTCAAGATGTTCAAATGTTCATAAATGCATGGTCATATAATAATAATCACAGTAGTTGTCGAGGGTGCAACAAGTTAGCACCTCAGGAGTAAATGTCAATTGGTTTTTCATAGCCGATCATTCAGAGTATCTCTACTGCTCCTGCTGTCTCTAGAGAGTTGAAAACAGCAGTTCTGGGACAGGTAGCACGTCCGGTGAACAGGTCAGGGTTCCAGTTGAACAGTTGAAACTGGAGCAGCAGCATGGCCAGGTGGACTGGGGACAGCAAGGAGTCAAAATGCCAGGTAGTCCTGAGGCATGGTCATAGGGCTCAGGTCCTCCCAGAGAGAGAAAGAAAGAATAAGGATAAGACAGAAGAAATACTCCAGATATAACAGACTGACCCTAGCCCCTCGACATATAAACTACATATAAATATCTGCAAATACTGGAGGCTGAGACAGGAGGGGTCAGAAGACACTGTGGCCCCATCCGATGATACCCCCGGACAGGGCCAAACAGGCAGGATATAACCCCAACCACTTTGCCAAAGCACAGCCCCCACACTACTAGAGGGATATCTTCAACCACCAACTTATCATCCTGACACAAGGCCGAGTATAGCCCACGAAGATCTCCGCCACGGCACAACCCAAGGGGGAGCGCTAAACCCAGACAGGAAGACCACGTCAGCGACTCAACCCACTCAAGTTATGCACCCCTCCTAGCGACGGCATGGAAGAGCACCAGTAAGCCAGTGACTCCGGCTGTTTGCTTAGTCTGTTTGCTCCTCTTTAAATGTTTTAACATTTTTACCCCTTTTTCTCCCCAATTTTGTGGTATCCAATTGTTTTTAGTAGCTACTATCTTGTCTCATCGCTACAACTCCCGTACGGGCTCCGGAGAGACGAAGGTTGAAAGTCATGCGTCCTCCGATACACAACCCAACCAAGCAGCACTGCTTCTTAACACAGCGCCATCCAACACGGAAGCCAGCCGCACCAATGTCACGGAGGAAACATTGTGCACCTGGCAACCTTGGTTAGTGCGCACTGCACCAGGCCCGCCAAAAGAGTCGCTGGTGCGCGATGAGACAAGGATTTCCCTACCGGCCAAACCCTCCCTAACCCGGACGACGCTAGGCCAATTGTGCGTCGCCCCATGGACCTCCCGGGCGCGACAGAGCCTGGGCATGAACCCAGAGTCTCTGGTCGCACAGCTGGCGCTGCAGTACAGCACCCTTAACCACTGCGCCACCCGGGAGGCCCCTGCTTAGAAATTCTAGGGACAATTAGGAGGCCTGCGTCTTGTGACCGTAGCGTACGTGTAGGTACAGTTGGGAGAACAAGTACTTGAAACACTGCCGATTTTGCAGGTTTTCCTACTTACAAAGCATGTAAAGGTCTGTCATTTAAAAAAATCATAGGTACACTTCAACTGTGAGAGACGGAATCTAAAAAAATCCAGAAAATCACATTGTATGATTTTTAAGTAATTAATTTGCATTTTATTGTATGTACGGCAGGACCAAATTGGAAAGATAGGTAGGAGCAAGCCCATGTAATGCTTTGTAGGTTAGCAGTAAAACCTTGAAATCAGCCCTTGCCTTAACAGGAAGCCAGTGTAGCGAGGCTAGCACTGGAGTAATATGATCAAATGTTTTGGTTCTAGTCAGGATTCTAGCAGCCGTATTTACCACTAACTGAAGTTTATTTAGTGCTTTATCTGGAAAGTAGAGCAATTTAGCCGGAAAGTAGAGCATTGAAGTAGTCTAACCTAGAAGTGACAAAAGCATGGATGAATTTTTCTGCATCATTTTTGGACAGAAAGTTTGATTTTTTGCATAGCAGTGAAAGTTAACATTATGTTTACGAATGACATCCCCAAGAGGTAAAATATATATTATAAACAATAGTGGTCCTAAAAGGGAACCTTGAGGAACACACAGAGACAAATTTATATATTTTCTGACAGAAAATATATACCAGGCCAGAACTTGTCCGTGTTGACCAATTTGGGTTTCCAATCTCTCCAAAAGAATGTGGTGAATGATGGCATCAAAAGCAGCACTAAGGTCTAGGAGCACGAGGACAGATGCAGAGCCTCAGTCTGACGCCATTAAAAGGTAATTTACCACCTTCACAAGTGCAGTCTCAGTGATATGATGGGGTCTAAAACCAGACTGAAGCATTTTGTATACATTGTTTGTCTTCAGGAAGGCAGTGAGTTGCTGCACAACAGCTTTTTCAAAAATTTTAGAGAGGAATGAAAGATTCGATATAGGCTGATAGTTTTTTATATTTTCTGGGTCAAGGTTTGGCTTTTTCAAGAGAGGCTTTATTACTGCCACTTTTAGTGAGTTTGGTACACATCCGGTGGATAGACAGCCATTTATTATGTTCAACATAGGAGGGCCAAGCACAGGAAGCAGCTCTTTCAGTAGTTTAGTTGGAATAGGGTCCAGTATGCAGCTTGAAGGTTTAGAGGCCATGATTATTTGCATCATTGTGTCAAGAGATATAATACTAAAACACTTGAGGGTCTCCCTTGATCCTAGGTCCTGGCAGACTTGTGCAAACTCAGGACAACTGAGCTTTGGAGGAATACGCAGATTTAAAGAGAAGTCTGTCATTTGCTTTCTAATGATCATGATCTTTTCCTCAAAGAAGTTCATGAATTTATTACTGCTGATGTGAAACTATCAGGTAAGTCTTGACAGATCAACTTGATACCACTGGTGTTGGTTTCTGGGCAGAGGTACTGGGCCAAATTGTTACTCATCATCATTAAATACACGGGTGGACCAGTCTTAGGAGGATGAGATTTGTATAAGCCATCATGTGGTGCCAATGTTATTCCAGCCTTTCAGCGCTTACTGTCCTTTGTCTTATTTCCAAAAACACAACAAAGTACTGTTGCTGAATTTAATTCAATGTTTTGATTCCAATCTTGCCTGGAATATCTGTTGTGCTTGTATTGCAATGTAATTAACCCTCCAGGCCACACAATATCAGATCAACATACAATTTGGGTTGATATTGATTCATTTGTGAAGAAACATTAATGTTGAAAATGTTGTGGTCAAAATCTAAGTTACAATGTGCCAAACTGTATGTTGATGAATTTGAGAACATTCAACCAACAGATGCCATGTGATTACATTGATAAAGCACATTTAAATAACAACGGAACTTGGGGAATATTTTACACAGAGGGAATAAATTGCAAGTTCTAAAAGTTGGAGATTTAAATATTGTACAATGGTTTTCACACAGGGTCTTAGCAGCTAAATACAATTTATTTCATCATCACCGCAAAATACCCTGAGGGAATACTGATTTACAGTTGAAGCCAGAAGTTTACACACACTTAGGTTGGAGTCATTAAAACTCATATAATAACCAGTCCACAAATTTCTTGTTAACAAACTATAGTTTTGGTTAGGACATCTACTTTGTGAATTTTCCAACAAATGTTTGCAGACAGATTATTTCACTTATAATTGACTGTCTAACCATTACAGAGGATCAGAAGTTTACATACACTAAGTTGACTGTGCCTTTAAACATCTTGGGAAATTACAGAAAATTATGTCATGGCATTAGAAGCTTCTGATAGGCTAATTGACATCATTTGAGTGCATTGGAGGTGTCCTGTGGATGTATTTCAAGGCCTATCTTCAAACTCAGTGCCTCTTTGCTTGACATCATGGGGAAATCAAAAGAAATCAGCCAAAACCTCAGAAAAACAATTGTAGACCTCCACAAGTTTGGTTCATCCTTAGGAGCAATTTCCAAACGCCTGAAAGTACCACGTTCATCTGTACAAACAATAGTACGCAAGTATAAACACCATGGGACCACAGAGCCGTCATACCGGTCAGGAAGAAGACACGTTCTGTCTCCTAGAGATGAACATATTTTGGTGCGAAAAGTGCAAATCAATCCCAGAACAGCAGCAAAGGACCTTGTGAAGATGCTGGAGGAAACAGGTACAAATGTATCTATATCCACAGTAAAACGAGTCCTATATCGACATAACCTGAAAGGACGCTTAGCAAGGAAGAAGCCACTGCTCAAAAACTGCCATAAAAAAAGCCAGTCTACGGTTTGCAACTGCACATGTGGCCAAAGATTGTACTTTTTGGAGAAATGTCCTCTGGTCTGATGAAACAAAAATAGAACTGTTTGGCCATAATGACCATCGTTATGTTAGGAGGAAAAAGGGGGAGGTTTCCAAGCCGAAGAACACATCCCAACCGTGAAACACGCGGGTGGCAGCATCATGTTGTGGGGATGCTTTGGTGCAGGAGAGACTGGTGCACTTCACAAAATAGATGGCATCATGAGGTAGGGAAATTATGTGGATATATTGAAGCAACATCTCAAGACATCAGTCAGGAAGTTAAAACTTGGTTGCAAATGGGTCTTCCAAATGGACAATGACCCCAAGCATACTTCCAAAGTTGTGGCATAATGGCTTAAGGACAACAAAGTCTAGGTAATAGAGTGGCCATCACAAAGCCTTGACCTCAATCCTATAGAAAATTTGTGAGCAGAACTCAAAACGCATGTTTGAGCAAGGAGGCCTACAAACCTGACTCTGTTACACCAGCTCTGTCAGGAGGAATGGGCCACAATTCACCCAACTTATTGTGGGAAGCTTGAGGAAGGCTACCTGAAACATTTGACCCAAGTTGACCCAAAAAATGTAAAAGAAATACACTCAATTAGTATTTCGTAGCATGTAAACTTCTGAACCACTGGGAATGTGATGAAATAAATAAAAGATTAAATAAATCACTTTCTCTACTATTATGCTGACATTTCACTATCTTAAAATAAAGTGGTGATCCTTACTGACCTACGACAGGGAATTTTTACTAGGATTAAATATAAAGAATTGTGAAAAACTGAGTTTAAATGTATTTGGCTAAGGTGTATGTAAACTTCCGACTTTAACTATATGTACAACTTTTTGCTTAATTTCTTCTGACAAACCATTTAAGCCTAGCAATCCAAATTAAAGGTGCATGGAAATCTTTTAAACAGAGGACACACATGAGTTGCCTTAGTCAGTTTATTTACTAGGGGTATGTATGGTGGTGAAATGAAAATGACTCTACTCAATCCTGGAGTCACATTTCTGTGTGCTTCCAGTTTGATATAAGCAAAGACCACTCTTGGCTGAGTAATTGCTCATTATCATCTAATGAAGAGATTTGGCTCTGCATCCAGACAGCCATTTGAGTAAGGGGCTGCAAGCAAGGCATTGGGCTTCAGAACACACAGGCTTTTTGGAAAGACTGCATATACCAATCTTAGTTATGCCAGAGCCAGATACAGATTCAATCATGCCAGTACCCATGAGAAATGCTATTAAACAAACAAACGCGGACGTAGGAATATATGGAAAATTAGCTTCGCAATTGTCTGGCTCACTGGGGTAGTTTAGGGAAATATACAATTGGACTGATATTATTTTCTTTTCAGCCCTTATCAGGGGATTCTTTTCATGGCTGTACCTTTCTTTTTCCTGTTCCTTTCTTTTTTTTACGATCACTTTAGCTTTTGGATCATACCTTAAGCTGTTCCTAAAATAGCCACTTGCGTTATGTCACTCCTACCCTAAATGTAATGTGACAGTTTGAACATTCTCTTAGCCATGGTTGTATTTGCACTGACAGAGCATGTGACGATCATAGCTTGGAAAACATGGCCTTGAGGGACAGCCTATGTCTACTATGACAATTCTTATCTTGTAAATGGGGTCTGACAGTAATTTTAGACAGTATGGCTGTCAGTCAATGTGTGCGACCCCTCCAACTAGACAGTAGATGGTATTCTAGGAGGAGGCATGCAATTAATACAACAGTACAATGGCTACATGCATACATGACTTATTGGTTAAAGCATGGATGTACTAAGCATGCCATATACTACATACATACATGCTAAAAAATATTTAAGATTATTTCGAGACCCTTTAGAAATATGTTTTTTCTTGCTTTGGGCTTACCCATCTCCACACCTGCTAGAATGACTGAAAGGCAGACATTTTGTGTCAAAGCTGTGTAAAAACTGCCCAGAGAGGATTTTCTGTTATGCACATGCTGATGAGGAGCTTATATGCTGAGTAGCACAGCTGAGACCAATAGATCTTTCTATTAATTTCTGTGCAGTGGCTGTGGATGCTTTTCCATACCGAGCTGCCTGCCGGTGATTAACACTGGACTGTTATCAGACGTTAGGCAAACTATGTGGCTGGTTTAAGTCACTGCTTTCCTTTGAGATAAAACTTTAGAAAATAGGCGACATGCCCATGAATCAAAATAAATATTTCCACTTCTGAAAATGTGAAAATGTTTGATCATAGCATTTAACCGTATATTTTGGGATAATAAAATGGAAAATGAAGTTACTTTTTTTCCCAACTAGGACTGGCCCCAGGAACAACTCACATAGGGGATGTTTAATTACCACAAGGGGGCAGATAGTCATGGTAGGTGCCTCTGTGGTATACCTTGTAAAATTCAGTTGAGTGAGGGTCTTTTTGCTACAAAGGATCTTTTCTACTGTGCTTTTATGCCTCGTCACATATCACTGACACAACATGTTGTGAGGAAGCGTTTGTCCCAGGGTGTTCACACTCCCCTGGGGATATAGCTCATCAGGATTGGAAGTACAGTACCGTGGGGGGATCAAACATCACACCGGAGGTAGACTGAGAATGTACAGTGGCTTGCGAAAGTATTCAACCCCCTTGGCATTTTTCCTATTTTGTTGCCTTACAACCTAGAATTCAAATAGATTTTTTGTTTTTTTTTACATTTGATTTACACAACATGCCTACCACTTTGAAGATGCAAAATATGTTTTGTTGTGAAACAAACAAGAAATAAGACAAAAAAACAGAAAACTTGAGCATGCATAACTATTCACCCCCCCCCAAAGTCAATACTTTGTAAAGCCACCTTTTGCAGCAATTACAGCAGCAAGTCTCTATAATATGTCTCTATAAGCTTGGCACATCTAGCCACTGGGATTTTTGACCATTCTTCAAGGCAAAACTGCTCCAGCTCCTTCAAGTTGGATGGGTTCCACTGGTGTACAGCAATCTTTAAGTCATACCAGATTCTAAATTGGATTGAGGTCTGGGCTTTGACTAGGCCATTCCAAGACATTTAAATGTTTCCCCTTAAACCACTTGAGTGTTTCTTTAGAAGTATGCTTAGGGTCATTGCCATGCTGGAAGGTAAACCTCCGTCCCAGTCTCAAATCTCTGGAAGACTGAAACAGGTTTTGCTCAAGAATTTCCCTGTATTTAGCGCCATCCATCATTCCTTCAATTCTGACCAGTTTCCCAGTTCCTGCTGATGAAACACATCCCCACAGCATGATGCTGCCACCACCATGATGGTGTTCTCAGGGTGATGAGAGGTGTTGGGTTTGCTCCAGACACAGCATTATTTCCTTGATGACCAAACATCTCAATTTAGTTTAATCTGACCAGAGTACCTTCTTCCATATTTTTGGGGAGTCTCCCACATGCCTTTTGGCGAACACGAAATGTGTTTGCTTATTTTTTTCTTTAAGCAATGGCTTTTTTTCTGGCCACTATTCCGTAAAGCCCAGCTCTGTGGAATGTACGGGTCCTATGGACAGATACTCCAATCTCCACTGTGGAGCTTTGCAGCTCCTTCAGGGTTATCTTTGGTCTCTTTGTTGCCTCTCTGATTAATGACCTCCTTGCCTGGTCAGTGAATTTTGGTGGGTGGCCCTCTCTTGGCAGGTTTGTTGCATGTACAGAAAAATATCCAAAACCTTCAACATCCCACGGAGCACCATTAAATCCATTACTAAAAAAATGGAAGAATATGGATTCTTCCATTTTTTTAGTAATGGATTTAATGGTGCTCCGTGGGATGTTGAAGGTTTTGGATATTTTTCTGTACATCTCAACAACTTTGTCCCTCACCTGTTTGGAGAGATCCTTGGTCTTCATCGTGCCACTTGCTTGGTGGTGTTGCAGACTCTGGGGCCTTTCAGAAACAGGTGTATATATAATGAGATCATGTGACAGATCATGTGACACTTAGATTGCACACATGTGGACTTTATTTAACTAATTATGTGACTTCTAAAGATAATTGGTTGCACCAGATCTTATTTGGGGGCTTCATAGCAAAGGGGGTGAATACATGCGCACACACAAATGTACTTGTCTTTTTTTAAATCATTTTTTGAAACAAGTTTTTTTTTAAATATTTCATTCCACCGATTTGGACTATACTATAAAATGCCAAAGGGGATGAATACTTTTGCAAGGCACTGTAGAGCGGTTTATTGCCTTATGGGACACACATATGTAACCCATTGTCTTGCCACCATATAAGCATCATCATAGACCAGCCTACAGGATCCACACACTGTGAGTATCTTCGATACAGAAGACACACAATCCATCAACATCCACAGTCATTTGTATTGGACAGGAGAGAAGAACTATCAGAGAAAGTGGAAGCCAGATTCTCAGTACGTCATCACCCAGAGAATATGACAGGTCTGATTGATTCAGGCAATCCCAAGATCAAACTCAATCTGCAACACAACAAGAGCCATATACCCAGAGGTGACCACAACTCTCATTTTCCACTCTTGTCCCTGATTTTCAACTGCCCATCATCTGAGATCTTGTCCCGTGGCCAGACATGGTACAGTGTAACATATAAAGGCTGCAGTGTGGTGTCTCTTAATTGGAGTTGTACTGGCCAGCAGATGGCTACAGGGAACTCATGTGTGGCCTCATTGGGTGCTTGCTGAGTCAGTTAGCCCAGAATGAACCACACCTGAGCCAACAGCCCATGTGGACTATGCATTTGGGATTACAAGACTACTGTCGGAAGGCTTAATCTTAATATCTCTACCTTATTGCATATTATGCACAGATGTGGCTGATTACACTGAGTAAAATATTTGTACTGTGGACATGTATAATAATATCACTCTAAAATCCAATGTAACACAAAGCACATGGCACATATTTGCTGTTGAATGATCAATTGAAAAGGTTGGTTGACAGTCTCACTGGATTATAGAAGACCATGTCCCATACTGCTAATGAATAATAATAACAACAACAACAACAACAACAAGGGATTGGATTCACTTTTCCTGGTGCCAAAGGGCCTTTCGACTGTAGGGAACCTGATCTTGTCTACTTCCAATGTGTAGTATCAAAGTAGTTACTAATACGGTTTGAGCCAACCTAGACAGTGAGGCAGTGGTGATATCCCATACACACAACTGATATGACATGCCTCCAGGTTGATATAGTTCCAGCAGGCCCTGGCTCATGGCTGTGTGTGAATAAGAGGGCCATGTCACGAGAACCGAGAAACAGATCAGTTAGACTGTAGAGACTGAAGCTCTCTAGTAGTATATCCTTCCTGTTTGGCGCTGTCCGGGGGTGTCCTCGGATGGGGCCACAGTGTCTCCTGACCCCTCCTGTCTCAGCCTCCAGTATTTATGCTGCAGTAGTTTATGTGTCGGGGGGCTAGGATCAGTTTGTTATATCTGAAGTACTTCTCCTGTCCTATTCGGTGTCCAGTGTGAATTTAAGTGTGCTCTCTCTAATTCTCTCTTTCTCTCTTTCTTTCTCTCTCTCGGAGGACCATGCCTCAGGACTACCTGACATGATGACTCCTTGCTGTCCCCAGTCCACCTGGCCGCGCTGCTGCTTCAGTTTCAACTGTTCTGCCTTATTATTATTGGACCATGCTGGTCATTTATGAACATTTGAACATCTTGGCCATGTTCTGTTACAATCTCCACCTGGCACAGCCAGAAGAGGACTGGCCACCCCTCATAGCCTGGTTCCTCTCTAGGTTTCTTCCTAGGTTTTGGCCTTTCTAGGGAGTTTTTCCTAGCCACCGTGCTTCTACACCTGCATTGCTTGCTGTTTGGGATTTTAGGCTGGGTTTCTGTACAGCACTTTGAGATATCAGCTGATGTACGAAGGGCTATATAAATACATTTGATTTGATTTGATCTAAACCCCTTGACAGTGAAGCACCAAACACGTATTCCTTCTGTATCCAAATATTTTCCTAAAAGCACCACACTGGTGTCTGTGCATTAAATGTACTTACTATACATAATGCACTTTAAGGATTTTCAGTACGTTTAACAAGCTTTGTTCTTGATATATTTAAGCTGTTCAGCCCCCCTTTTGGAGGCAATCATTTCCCCAGGGAAATTGTCTGCTAAATGTACAAGAATAAATATGATTTCAAATAATCATACGTTGTGCCTTAATTTTTTTAGTATGTTGCAATAACACCATTTCATATTTTTTATATATTGGTCAATAATTGGCAACCAAGCCAGGATACAGAAAGCCTCCTGTCTGATCCAAAAGGAAAACACATACCCATTGTCCTCCTCCATAGCCTATCTTTAGTTTAGTATGAGCATGTTAGGCCACATCCCTATGCTTTATCACATCTAATTTCAAATGTAATTGCACCAAATTGGCCATTTGAATATAAATGTGGCTCATCATATTTCCATTTCCTCAATGTTTCGCAAATGTGGATATTAAAGGGATACTTCGGGATTTTGGCAACAAGGCCCTTTGTATACCCAGAGTCACATTACCATTTTTATGTATCTGTGTCCAGTATGAAGGAAATTAGAGGTAGTTTCACAAGCCAATACTAACTAGCTTTAGCACAATGACTGGAAGTCTATGGGTATCTGCTAACATGATAGTAGATACCCACAAACTTCCAGTCATTGCCAAAATCTCAAATTATCCTTTTAAGTAGCTTCAATGTCAATTCTGTGTTTGCGAGGCATTATCTGGCAAAGGGTGAGTGAGTAGGCAGTTAAATGGCAGCCCCAGGGAGAAAAGGACCATGGACCGTGGTGGAAGGCACAGAGGGGCCATTGATGAGTAATTAGAAGGACGTCATGGGAAGGCAACTAGATGAGTCTGACCGACCTGCTGCTCCATAACACTGGGGCTGTATATTCTCAGGGATTGTGCTAGGATGTGTGTACTATCAAATTGGAGTTAAAGGATACTATGTGGCTAGTAGACAAAACCCATTAAATGGCTATTAATCTTGTTGTACTATTTCATACTGTTGACTGCTTACATTGGAGTACATTTAGTCATTTCCCCGAGTATTTGAAAAATATCAGGTAAGAAAGGTGAACCATAGATGCATTACCTTCAATATTATGTCTCTTATTATGGAACAGTAGATAACAGCACCAATCATCTGGGAACCAATCAATTCCCATTGTTCTTAGTGTATAGAGTCTTCAGATGGTGTATCCAGGTATAACAGTGTTGGCTTGGGGTTTTCTCCCAGGCTGCATGATAATCATAGTCTCAATTCAACTGTACTGTATTTGTCACAAGGGGCTAGGTGTGTGAGGAAGAATCAGGCGCAGAGAGCAGAGAGTTCCACAGGAAGAAGTGCACTTTAATGCGGCACCAAAAGCAATGCCCACAACACAGGGTGCGAAAAACTATGGACCAACCCAAAGCACAGGGTACCAGGTCCAGAACACGAACACACCTAATAACACACACACGTAACACAAGAATAATCCCACACAAAACAAGGGCACGTATACACACTTTAAAAGGAAGCCCATCAAGCACGCACAAATAGACACAGGTGCAACTAATAAGACAAAAACAAACAGAAAACGAAAAAGGGATCGGTGGCAGCTAGTAGGCCGGTGACAACGACCACCGAGCATCACCCGAACAGGCAGGGGAGCCAACTTCGGCGGAAGTCGTGACAGTATTTCTGCGTGGGCGTAACACATACATTAGGTGTTGTATAGCAACATCAATGTATTATGCAATTCTGGTCACTTGTAATAACCTTTTCTAAGGTCGATGTGGCATTTGAGTGCCCTTTAGATTCTTACATTAGGTACTTTGAGGATCTCTTTTGTGTGAGACATTGTGCTATCGTCTACATACAGTAGACAGACATGCAGTTTTAAAGAGCGTCCATGTTCTGTTTACACATGGCCTGCTCTTGACACATTAAATCCAACCTGAAGACTTGTGTGTCTCATATGCGTGCTGAGATGCTTGGCTACTCAACAGTCTATGAGCGAAAGGAAGGATGTACTTCATTTAATCTGAGTGTCATAATGTTCCATGACTTTGTCCACAAAGGGCATCTGAACACACAAAATACATTTTGATGATTTACATTACATTTTGGGTGTTTTACTTAACTTTTGTACACCTGTGGTGTTCCCGGTCAAAAATGGCCGGTCATTAGAAATTAATGGGTGAGACTACAATTAGTGTATACAATCGAGTTCAGGCACATGCCCATTCATCAGATGGACACACATCCTCTCTCAGACTCCCACCCACATGCATGTCTGTTTGAGCACACACACACACCTCACTCCCCTTCTTGGCTTCCATGAAAACCCCCACGGGAACCTTTCCCCAATAGAATATTTCCCCCACAGGAACCACACTTGTTGGCATTCTCACAAACAATCGCAACATCGTTCTATAATATACAGTGCCTTGCGAAAGTATTCGGCCCCCTTGAACTTTGCGACCTTTTGCCATATTTCAGGCTTCAAACATAAAGATATAAAACTGTATTTTTTGTGAAGAATCAACAACAAGTGGGACACAATCATGAAGTGTAACAACATTTATTGGATATTTCAAACTTTTTTAACAAATCAAAAACAGAAAAATTGGGCGTGCAAAATTATTCAGCCCCCTTAAGTTAATACTTTGTAGCGCACCTTTTGCTGCGATTACAGCTGTAAGTCGCTTGGGGTATGTCTCTATCATTTTTGCACATCGAGAGACTGAATTTTTTTTCCCATTCCTCCTTGCAAAACAGCTCGAGCTCAGTGAGGTTGGATGGAGAGCATTTGTGAACAGCAGTTTTCAGTTCTTTCCACAGATTCTCAATTGGATTCAGGTCTGGACTTTGACTTGGCCATTCTAACACCTGGATATGTTTAATTTTGAACCATTCCATTGTAGATTTTGCTTTATGTGTTGGATCATTGTCTTGTTGGAAGACAAATCTCCGTCCCAGTCTCAGGTCTTTTGCAGACTCCATCAGATTTTCTTCCAGAATGGTTTTGTATTTGGCTCCATCCATCTTCCCATCAATTTTAACCATCTTCCCTGTCCCTGCTGAAGAAAAGCAGGCCCAAACCATGATGCTGCCATCACCATGTTTGACAGTGGGGATGGTGTGTTCAGGGTGATGAGCTGTGTTGCTTTTACGCCAAACATAACGTTTTGCATTGTTGCCAAAAAGTTCAATTTTGGTTTCATCTGACCAGAGCACCTTCTTCCACATGTTTGGTGTTTCTCCCAAGTTTGTGGCAAACTTTAAACAACACTTTTTATGGATATCTTTAAGAAATGTCTTTCTTCTTGCCACTCTTTCATAAAGGCCAGATTTGTGCAATATACGACTGATTGTTGTCCCATGGACAGAGTCTCCCACCTCAGCTGTAGATCTCTGCAGTTCATCCAGAGTGATCATGGGCCTCTTGGCTGCATCTCTGATTAGTCTTCTCCTTGTATGAGCTGAAAGTTTAGAGGGACGGCCAGGTCTTGGTAGATTTGCAGTGGTCTGATACTCCTTCCATTTCAATATTATCGCTTGCACAGTGCTCCTTGGGATGTTTAAATCTTATGTTTAAATCTTTTTGTGGCCAAATCCGGCTTTAAACTTCTTCACAACAGTATCTCAGACCTGCCTGGTGTGTTCCTTGTTCTTCATGATGCTCTCTGCGCTTTTAACGGACCTCTGAGACTATCACAGTGCAGGTGCATTTATAAGGAGACTTGATTACACACAGGTGGATTGTATTTATCATCATTAGTCATTTAGGTCAACATTGGATCATTCAGAGATCCTCACTGAACTTCTGGAAAGAGTCTGCTGCACTGAAAGTAAAGGGGCTGAATAATTTTGCACGCCCAATTTTTCAGTTTTGATTTGTTAAAAAAGTTTGAAATATCCAATAAATGTCGTTCCACTTCATGATTGTGTCCCACTTGTTGTTGATTCTTCACAAAAAATACAGTTTTATATCTTTATGTTTGAAGCCTGAAATGTGGCAGAAGGTCGCAAAGTTCAAGGGGGCCGAATACTTTCGCAAGACACTGTATATAACTTTTCTCACAGCTCTGGCATATAAAGCATTTTTGAGGCCTTGCTCAAAAATGGGGGTGGGTTGGGGGGGTGATAAGCCAGTGACTGAGGTCCAAGAAAATGTGTCTCAGAGGGATTTCAGGAGAAATCTTTCTGACTCAGAATGACAGAGCTGACTCAAAGAGCAATAGCTCCATTTACTGGAGAAATTTTGCAATGGCAGTCAATGGCATCATGTTCACTTCACACTAAACACACTGCAAATGTGCATTGTCATGCACTGACAGAATAATAATTGAGATAACGCAAATCATTAATGATTCCTTAGTTAGTTGGACTAACTAAGTGGTCATGCATAGTTAAGAAAATATTTACCAAATAAACTAAAGCAAAAAATAATAAAACTATGACAATAAAATTACAATAACAAGGCTATATACAGGGGGTACCGGTACCGAGTCAATGTGCGGGGTTACAGGTTAGTCGAGGTAATTAGGTCCGGGTGGCCATTTGATTAATTGTTCAGCAGTCTTATGGCTTAGGGGTAGAAGCTGTTAAGGAGCCTTTGGACTTGGCGCTAGACACCTAGACTTGGCGCTCCGGTACCGCTTTCCATGCGGTAGCAGAGAGAACAGTCTATGACTTGGGTAACTGGAGTCTTTCACAATTTTTGGGGCTTTCCTTTGACACCGCCTAGTATATCGGTCCTGGATGACAGGAAGCTTGGCCCCAGTGATGTACTGGGCCATATGCACTACCCTCTGTAGCGCCTTACAGTCAGATGTCGAGCAGTTGCCATAACAGGCGGTGATGCAACCAGTCAGGGTGCTCTCGATGGTGCAGCTGCATAACTTTTGAGTGTCTGGAGATCCATGCCAAATCTGTTCAGTCTCCTGAGGGGGAACAGGTGTTGTCATGCCCCCTTCATGACTGTCTTGGTGTGTTTGGACCATGATAGTTCATTGGTGATGTGGACAGCAAGGACCTTGAAACTCTCAACCAGCTCCACTACAGCTCCTGTGATGTTAATGGAGGCCTGTCTTTTGCTGTAGGACACAATCAGCTCCTTTGTCTTGCTCACATTGAGGGAGAGGTTGTTGTCCTGGCGCCACACTGCCAGGTCACTGACCTCCTCCCTATAGGCTGTCTCATTGTTGTCGGTGATTAGACCTACCACTGTTGTGTCATCAGCAAACTTAATGATGGTGTTGGAGTCGTGTATGGCCATGCAGTCGTGGGTGAACAGGGAGTAGAGGAGGGGACTAAGCACACAGTTCTGAGGGGCCCCAGTGTTGAGGATCAGCGTGGCAGATGTGTTTTTGCCTAACCTTACCAACTGGGGGTGGCCCGTCAGAAAGTCCAGAATCCAGTTGCAGAGGGATGTGTTTAGTCCCAGGGTCCTTAGCTTAGTGATGAGTTTTGTTGGCACTATGCTTTTGAATGCTGAGCTGTAGTCAATGAACAGCATTCTCACATAAGTGTTACATTTGTCCAGGTGGGAAAGGACAGTGTGGAGTGCGATTGAGATTGCGTCATCTGTGGATCTGTTGGAGAGGTATGCAAATTGGAGTGGGTCTAGTGTATCTGGGATGAGGCTGTTGATGACCAACCTTTCAAAGCACTTCATGGAGACATGAGTGCTATGGAGCGGGAATCATTTAGGCAGATTACCCTCGCTTCCTTGGGCACAGGGACTATGGTGGTCTGCTTGAAACATGTTGGTATTACAGACTCAGTCAGGGAGACATTGAAAATGTCAGTGAAGACACTTGCTAGTTGGTCTGCGCATGCTTTGAGTACATGTCCTGGTAATCCGTCTGGCCTCGCGGCTTTGTGAATGTTAACCTGTTTAACGGTCTTACTCACATCGGCTACCGAGAGCGTTATCACACAGTCGTCCAGAACAGCTGGTGCTCTCATGCATGCTTCAGTGTTGCCCACCTCGAAGGAAGCATAAAAGGCATTTAGCTCATCTGGTAGGATCGATACGGATGTTTCCTGTAATCCTTGGCTTCTGGTTTGGATATGTACGTACGGTTACTGTGGGGACTACGTCGTCGATGCACTTATTGATGAAGCCGATGACTGAGGAGTTACATTTACATTTACATTTAAGTCATTTAGCAGACGCTCTTATCCAGAGCGACTTACAACTCAATCTCATTGAATGAAGCCCGGAACATATTCCAGTCTGTGCTAGCAAAACAGTCCTGTAGCATAGCATCTGCGTCATCTGACCACTTCTGTATTGAGCGAGTCACTGGTACATCCTGTTTTAGTTTTTGCTTGTAAGCAGGAATCAGGAGAACAGAATTATGGTCAGATTTTCCAAATGGAGGGCGAGAGAGAGCTTGTATGCGTCTCTGTGTGAGGAGTAAAGGTGGTCTAGAGTTTGTTTCCCTCTGGTTGCACATGTGATATGCTGGTAGAAATGAGGTAAAACAGATTTAAGTTTGCCTGCATTAAAGTCCCCGGCCACTAGGTGCGCCGCTTCTGGATGAGCATTTTCTTGTTTGCTTATGGCCTTATACAGCTGGTTGAGTGCGGTCTCAGTGCCAGCATCCGTTTGTGGTGATAAATAGATGGCTATGAATAATATATATGAGAACTATCTTGGTAGATGGTCTATAGCTTATCATAAGGTACTCTACCTCAGGCGAGCAATACCTCAAGACTTCTTTAATATTAGACATCGCGCACCAGCTGTTATTGACATCTGAATCAGGGTTAGTTTGGCAGCTGGGGTGAAAGAGAAGCAATTATGATAGAGGAAACCATGTCTAGGTTCAACCTTAGCCTGCACCTTTGATATATGCTGAGACGAGGGCAGTGTACTGTCTACCCATAGTAGTACTTGTATGAGGTGAGTACCTTAGATATAGTAATCACACCGGTGGGGAGATTCTTCTTCTTACCACACCACATGGCCTTTGTTTTTGAGGTGTTCAGAACAAGGCTAAGGGCAGAGAAAGCTTGTTGGACACTAAGAAATCTTTGTTTTGGAGCTTTTAACTCTAAATCTGGGGAGGGGCCAGCTGAGTATAAGACTATCATCTGCATATAAATGGATGAGAGAGCTTCCTACTGCCTGAGCTATGCTGTTGATGTTCATTGAGAAGAGCGTGGGGCCTAGGATTGAGCCTTGGTGTACTCCATTGGCGACAGGCAGTGGCTGAGAGCAGATTTTCTGACTTTATACACTTCACTCTTTGAGAGAGGTAGTTAGCAAACCAGGCCAAAGACCCCTCAGAGACACCAATACACCTTAGCCGGCCCACGAAAATAGAATGATCTACTGTATCAAAATCTTTGGCCAAGTCAATAAAAATAGCAGCACAACATTGCTTAAAATGACAATGGTGACATTCTTTAGGATCTCTTAAGGATCCACCCTCTTTTGACAAGTTTTTCCAACACTTTTAATGAACAGGAAAAAAATGGTTTCCAACTACTAGTTTCCATGCACATGTTTTAACTTGTAAACATCTTAGCTAGATGTAAAATTGTGTGTCTAAAATGTAAAAATGACAGATTTCTTGATATATCTTATATTTATTCAGACTTTTTTCAGGAAGTGTTATGGCTGTGTCTTTTGGGGGGTTTAGTCGCAGTTGGCAGCCAATAAGTTGCATTACCGGCCCCCAACAGTCCTGTGGTCTGTTGAGTCCAAATTAGATTTTTGGTTCCAACCGCCGTATCTTTGTGACACGCAGAGTAGGTGAGCAGATGATCTCCACATGTGTGGTTCCCATCGTGAAGCATGGAGGAGGAGGTATGATGGTGTGGGGGTGCTGTGCTGGTGACACTGTCAGTGATTTATTTAGAATTTAAGGCACATTTAACCAGCATGGCAATTACACGATTCTGCAGTGATACGCCATCCCATCTGGTTCATGCTTTGTAGGACTATAATTTGTTTTTCAACAGGACAATGACCCAACACACCTCCGGGCTTCACCAAGAAGGAGTGTAACGGAGTACTGCATAAGATGACTTGGCTTCCATACTCACCCAACCACAACCCAATTGAGATGGTTTGGGATGAGTTGAACCGCAGAGTGAAGGAAAATCAGCCAACAAGTGCTCAGCATGTGTGTAACGGAATTCCTCTTCTTCAGAAGAGGAGTAGCAAAGATCAGACCAATGTGCAGCGTGGTAAATGTCCATAATGATATATTTAATAAATCAACAGAACACTGAACAAAATCACAAAAGTACAAACAAACAACCGAAACAGTCCAGTATGGTGAACACAGGATACAACCACTAGGCAAAACACATAGAGATATAACAGAACAAAACATAGAAAAACAACATAAAATGCCAACCCCAACTCACGCCCTGACCAACTAAAATAAAGACATAAAAAAGGAACTAAGGTCAGAACGTGACAGTAACCCCCAAAGGTGCGGACTCCGGCCGCAAAACCTGAACCTATAGGGGAGGGTTTGGGTGGGCATTTACCGCGTGGTGGCTCTAAATCGGGACATGGACACCACTCCACCATTGTCTCGGCCCACTTATGTGGCACCTTAGGAGAGACGACCCTCGCCACTGACCCCGGATTGGGGACCTTAGCAACGACATTCCGGCAGGACCGGACAGGCGGGAGACTACGGCAGCTCCGGAGTGAAAGGCGATTCCGGCAGCGCCGGAGTGACGGGCGATTCCAGCAGCTCAGGACAGACGGGCGACTCCGGCAGCTCAGAACCGACGGGCGACTCCGGCAGCTCAGGACAGACGGGCGACTCCGGCAGCTCAGGACAGACGGGCGACTCCGGCAGCTCAGGACAGACGGGCGACTCCGGCAGCTCAGGACAGACGGGCGATTCTGGCAGCTCAGGACAGACGGGCGACTCTGGCAGCTCAGGACAGACGGGCGACTCTGGAAGCTCAGGACCGACGGGCGACCACGGCAGCTCCGGACCGACGGGCGACTCCGGCAGCTCAGGACAGACGGGCGATTCTGGCAGCTCAGGACAGACGGGCGACTCTGGCAGCTCAGGACAGACGGGCGACTCTGGAAGCTCAGGACCGACGGGCGACCACGGCAGCTCCGGACCGACGGGCGACCCCGGCAGCTCAGGACAGACTAGCGACTCAGGCAGCTCAGGACAGACGGGAGACTCTGGCAGCTCAGGACAGACGGGAGACTCTGGCAGCTCAGGACAGACGGGAGACTCTGGGCAGCTCAGGACAGACGGGAGACTCTGGGCAGCTCAGGACAGACGGGAGACTCTGGCAGCTCAGGACAGACGGGAGACTCTGGCAGCTCAGGACAGACGGGAGACTGGCAGCTCAGGACAGACGGGAGACTCTGGCAGCTCAGGACAGATGGGAGACTCTGGCAGCTCAGGACAGACGGGAGACTCTGACAGCGCTGAGCAGGCGGGAGCACCTGTAGGGAGGAGATGGAGAGACAGCCTGGTGCGGGGGGCTGCCACCGGAGGGCTGGTGCGTGGAGGAGGCACCGGATAGACCGGACCGTGGTGGCGCACTGGAGGTCTTGAGCGCAGAGCCTGCACAACCCTACTTGGTTGGATACTCCCTGTAGCCAGGCCAGTGCGGCGAGGTGGAAAAGACCGTACTGGGCTGTGCTGGCGAACCGGGGACACCATACGTAGGGCTGGTGCCATGTACCCCGGCCAGAGGAGACGCACTGGACACCAGATTCATGGCACCTGGCTCGATGCCCACTCTAGCCCGGCCGATACGAGGCGCTGCGCTGTAACGCACCGGGCTATGCCTGCGCACCGGGGACACCGTGTGCCTCACGGCATAACATGGTGCCTGCCCGGTCCACCTCTCTCCACAGTAAGCACGGGATTTGGCTCAGGTCACCTACCTGACTTAGCCACACTCCCCGTGTGCTCCCCCCAATACATTTTTGGGGCTGCCTCTCGCCCCAGCCACGCTGCCGTGCAGCCTCCTCATACCACCGCCGCTCAGCTTTAGCTACCTCCAGCTCTGCCTTGGGGTGGCGATATTCCCCAGACTGTGCCCAGGGTCTATTGCCTTCCAAAATCTCCTTCCATGTCCATGAGTCTGGAGATTTCTGCTGCCCGTTACCACGTTGCTTGGTCCTTTTTTGGTGGGGGGTTCTGTAACGGAAGAAGAGGAGTAGCAAGGATCAGACCAATGTGCAGCGTGGTAAGTGTCCATAATGATATATTTAATAAATCAACAGAACACTGAACAAAATAACAACCGAAACAGTCCCGTATGGTGAAAACACTAACACAGGATACAACCACCCACAAAACACAATAGAAAACAGGCTACCTAAATATGGCTCCCAATCATAGACAACGACTGACACCTGCCTCTGATTGAGAACCATACTAGGCCAAACACATAGAAATATAACAGAACGGGGGGGATCATGTGACCCTTGAATGAGATGGCCGCATGAACTAAGAGCTCCGCACAAGTAGTTTCCAATTCCTAATCTTACCTCCACTCCAAGTTCACACTCATTTAGCTTTAGTAAGAAAAAGTCATGGCGGCTACAAAAGGCGACACTACAGGTGACATTTTTACCCGGACTCGAGTATTAGCGACGGAAAAAGCCTCCAAGAAGAAGCTAGCTTCAGAAAAAACTAGCGCTATTAGCCAGGAGCAAGAGAACCCGCTCCCCCACGAGGCACAACGAATGCCAACCTCGCACTCTGTCGAAGACATCCTTTCTGAGTTGAGATCCCAACGTACAGAACTAAACACCAAATTAGATGCCATTAACTCTCAGCTCAGTGCGATAGGGGGCAAGGTGACAATCCTGGAAAACGCTTTGCCTGACATCAACAACAAGATAACCATAAACGCGGGGCGCCTGGACGAGGCAGAGGGGCGAATCCTATCCATGGAAAACTTATTGACAGATGCCATGGAAACAATAGCATATGCTAAAAAGAAAATTGAGCATCTGGAAGAGAAAACAGAGGACCTGGAAAACAGGGGGCGAAGGAATAATTGTGTTCTATTCAATCTGGGCGAAAAAGAAGAGGGAAACATGCCACTGATCCGCTACCTGCAAGACAAACTTCTCGAGTGGCTCCACCTGCCCACCGACAGGCCCATAGAACTCGAGAGAGCTCACTGAGCACTGAGGCCCCCACCAGCAGCCAGACAACCACCGCGCCCAATCACCATATGTTTCCTGAGATTCACCGACAAGGAACGAGTCCTACAGGCGGTGAAAAACAACACCATCACAGTGGGAAACGCCAAACTCGCTTTACACCAGGACCTGTCAGCTGGAATACGCCGAAAGCGCCGAGAATTTGACGAAGCAAAGAAATACTCCATTGACCGAGGCATCTTCAGGGGATTCAAATACCCAAACGGATTCTTCACCAAGGAGCCTTGCAACACTTCAAAACTCCCAAAGAGGCAAAACGTTTTTGAAAGACAATCCTGGCCAATGAGAAACAGACCAATGACTAAATGTGATTAATGCCATTACTAAAGGAGGTAAGACGACATATAGCCGATATCCAGAGACCCACCCCCTAAATGTCATTATAGCCGTCCAATTTATATTTATTTTCCTTTAACTGAGAGGGATGGGCTGTATAGCCTAACCTCTAGGCCTACTAATGTTTCAGCCTACTTTTATTTCCCTGTTTTTTGTTGTTGTTGCTATTATTACCTGGGGTTCCCTATGTCCCTTGGGGGAGGTATATGTAGGCTGGGCTATTGATTTTACTGTGGTCTGGACGAGGGCAACTGTGTTATTTACTCAATGCGGGGTGGAGAGGATGAGGAATTTCTTTGGTGGGGAGAGGGAGACGTTGTGCGTTGCTAACTGTTCCCGGTTTTTGTTTTATTCGGAACACAGTTGGGGGGGGGGGTAATAGATCCAACGGGATGTGTCGAGTTGTTTGGGAACTCGGCTGGGGTGTTCAGAGATTATTATTTTATGTACACCATTTATTTTCCTTTTATGTGAACGCAGCTGTAATTACTATCCACTTTTACCCAGCGATGACTTGCACTAAAGTTCGATTACTGCTCGATGACGATGACTAGTACCTTAAATCTATTGACATGGAACTGCCATGGTCTAGGGCATGCAATAAAACGGAAAAAGATACTATGTGCTCTAAAAAAGGAAAAAGCAGACATTGCGCTATTACAAGAGACACACCTCTGTGATGCTGAACATGCCAAACTCCGCAGAGCTTGGGTGGGACAGGTGTATTTCTCATCTTTCGAATCAAACAGTAGAGGCACAGCCATTCTTATCCATAAAAATGTTCCATTCATAATAGACAAAAACATATCTGATCCGGAGGGGAGATTTATTTTGATAACTGGGTCACTATATGGTCAACCAATTACTATATTAAACATATACGCCCCTAACACAGATACTCCTGCCTTCATGTCAAAAATTATAACCCTGTTCAATGAGCATTGTGTCTCCTTTGGCGTGGTGGCCGGAGATTTTAATTGTACCCTTAACCCAACCCTAGACAAATCATCTCAAGTCCCCACCACAAATCCTAGATCTGCAAAGATGTTGAACTCTCTTACTAAAGAGATGGGACTGATAGATATCTGGAGAGAGAATAATGGCTCATCTATGGACTATACATACTACTCTAATATCCATAACAACTACTCCCATATAGATTACATTTTTATCCCAACGAGTTTCATAAATTCAGCCACTTGTACAATCGGACCCATAGCACTTTCAGATCACGCCTTTGTCCACCTCCGCTTTGACCTCTGCAAAAACATCCCGAGGTCAAAGAGCTCGAAATTCAACACCTCCATGCTATCAAATGACGAGTTCCATACATTGGTAACTACATGGATAGACAACTACACACAAGACAATAAAGATTCTCCTGTTTCTCCGGCCACAATGTGGGACGCTGCTAAAGCCACACTAAGAGGTCATCTAATTGCATATGCTTCCTCTAAGAAAAAAGCAATGGAAGCACACAGGCTAGATCTTGAGAGGGAGCTGGAATGCTGTGAGAAAATACATAAACAATCCCTAGACAGCACCTCCTGGAGTCATCTTAAAGCAGCCAAAGCCAAACTGAATTTGGACTACACTCGGGAGATAAAAAATAAGTTTTCTTTACTAAACAGAAATACCATGAGTATAGCAATAGGCCCAGTAGATTGCTTGCTTACCAATTAAAAAAGGAGCAGTCAGAGCGTACAATCATGGCTATCTGAACAGCAGAGGACGAGGTCACATATGACCCAAAAAAGATCAATTTAACTTTTCATGATTTTTACTGCAAACTATATACCTCTGAGAGAAAACACACAGAGGCAGAACTCCACTCTTTCCTAGAGGGAATCTCGCTACCTAAACTATCAGAGACCGACCAGGAAGATCTCAACTCCCCCTTCACTCCTGAGGAGATCCTGGAGGCAATTACCTCCATGCCACCTAATAAGTCCCCAGGCCCAGATGGATTCCCCAGAGAGTTCTACAAAGCTTTTTGGCCCCAACTCAGCCCTATCTTCATGCCAATGCTGGAGGATTTTTGCAAAAACGGATTTCTCCCAGACTCAATGCACACAGCTCGCATTACAGTGTTGCTAAAAAAGGACAAGGACCCCCTATCCTGCTCGTCCTTCCGGCCCATAAGCTTGTTGGATTTCGACTATAAAATAATTACCAAATTGCTCGCCAAAAGACTAAACACTCTTCTTCCCAAATTAATAAAAGCGGACCAAACTGGATTTATTAGAGACAGATACTCTTCTGATAACATTCGCCGCCTTTTTGATATTATTAATCAAGTAAACGCACAGAAGACCCCTGTCCTGCTGGCTTCACTGGATGCTGAGAAGGCGTTTGACAGGATGGAGTGGAGCTTTCTGTTTTCAGTCTTAGAAAAGTTCAATATGGGCCCAAATTGTATTAAATGGATCAAATCACTATACTCTCATCCAAATGCCATGGTGACTACTAATGGACTGAACTCTGACAGATTCCCTCTGGAACGGGGCACAAGACAAGGGTGCTCGCTGTCCCCGCTGCTCTACTTGTTGGGGGCGGAGCCTCTGGCTGAGCTGATAAGGAGCAATCCAAGTATTATGGGTGTTTCTGCAGGTGGCCTGCAGCACAAGATTTCGCTTTACGCGGATGATGTCTTGCTCTACATATCCAACCCTGAGAAATCCCTCCCTCTCATTTTAGACACAATTGCTCAGTATGGCAAGTTTTCAGGTTATAAGATCAATTTTAACAAATCCACTGTCTGCCCTCTCAATATTACACTCACCAGCTCTATGAAGACACTTTGTCCTTTCCAATGGAAAACACAGGGGTTTCAATACCTCGGGATCTTCATAACACCAGATCTGAATAGCCTTTTTAAGGAAAATTATCTTCCACTCCTGGATCGAATCAAGAACGATCTCCAAACCTGGATCTCCCTCCCAATTAGCTTAGTAGGAATAATTAATTTAATCCATATGAACGTCCTCCCTAGACTGAACTACTTATTTCAGATGCTCCCATGCTATCTCCCAGTTTCCTTCTTCAAAACAACTAACCAAAGCATCACCAAATTTATATGGGGCAATAAAAAACCTAGGATCAAGTTTTCCACTTTATCAAAACCTGAATCTAAAGGTGGTCTTGCCCTTCCCTCCCTTCAATTGTACTACTGGTCTGCCCAAATCCGCAACATGCTAACATGGATCACAAACAGACAAGAGTCAACGTGGATTCAGATAGAAGCCCAATCCTGTGGTTCATTGCCCTTAAGCTCAATTATATTCATTAATAACTTTAGTGAAGTGGGCAACATAGCCAAAACCTTTGCGATTTACAGCACCCTACTAGCGTGGAGGGACTGTAAGAAATACCTGGGCATTTCCTCCCAAATATGTTCTCACTCGCCTATAGTAGGCAACCCAGACTTGCCAAAAGCCCTGAGGGATGCCAACTTTAATCTTTGGCATACTCTAGGAATCCGGACCTTTTCAGACCTATTTCATCAGAAAACCACTACACTGAAATCCTTTCAAGAGCTCTGCAGTGAATTTGATGTGCCAAGATCCCATTTTTTAAAAATATCTTCAAATTAGACATGTAATTTCCTCATTTACCTCCAAGAGGAGGTTTAGAACTCAGTTGAATGAAGTTGAAATCCTTCTTGTCACAGCACAATCCATTAAAGGCAAAATATCTTACATCTATAGACTCCTTTCTGAGAAAGGAAGCTCCTCCTTTACTCCTTTGAAAATAATCTGGGAAAAGGCCTTGGTCTGACTATCAGTGATGAGTTATAGGCGGAGGTTTGCGGCAGGGTATACTGCTCCTCTACCAGTGTAAAAATGAAAGAATCTAATTACAAATTTTTTACAAATTTTATTATACTCCTTTGAGACTCCATAGAATGAAAACAGATATGTCTACTAACTGTAAAAGATGTACCTCTGAATGTGGAACCTATATGCATGTATTTTGGAGCTGTAGGGAGATTGCCAGATTCTGGCAATCTGTACATACTGCTGCACAGAAAATACTAGAGGTACAGTTTGATATGACCCCGTGTATCTATCTTCTTAATGCCCAGCAGGACTTTGTTCTTGATCCTGACAGAGAAAATTTGCTTATGACTATTACATACTTTGCTAAGAAATGTATTCTTCTATTGTGGGCCTCTAATACCCCCCCTACATTTAAAATGTGGATTGACCAGATTGTTGACTTTTTCATCTTGAAAAGCTCACTTATGACCTCCACAAGAGACAGCCCAAGTTTGATAGACTCTGGTCTCCACTATTCAACTATATTTCAAACTGGACAGAGTGAACGGGGTGACTAGGGAAATGCGCATGTTGTGTAAGGTACTGTAAAACCTAAAAACGAATTATTGGCCCGTCGTCTCAGCGAATGCTTGAAATAGCTGATAAGAACCTTGATAGTGCAGCAAGTGTTATGTTTTTTTTTTGTGTGTTTTTTGTGTTTTAAATTTGAATTTAGTTTTTGAGTATGTGTGTGTATGTATATGTGCGTATGTATGTACGTATGTATGTACGTATGTATGTACGTACGTATGTACGTACGTATGTACGTACGTATGTACGTACGTACGTACGTACGTACGTACGTATGTATGTATGTATGTATGTATGTATGTATGTATGTATGTATGTATGTATGTATGTATGTATGTATGTATGTATGTATGTATGTATGTATGTATGTATGTAAGTAAGATAAATGCTTTTGTTTGACTTTATCATTCAATTTAATTGTATTTTTATTTTTTCAAATGTATTATTATTTTTTGACTTTTTATTTTTTTAAAGCCTGTCACATCTGTGAAGGTGGAATGTGTTATGTTGGTTGATTGAAAAACAAGAAAACTTAATAAAACTTTTAAAAAAAGAAAAGAAATATAACAGAACAAAACAGAGAAATACAACATAGAATGCCCACCCCAACCACCCACAAAACACAATAGAAAACAGGCTACCTGAATATGGCTCCCAATCAGAGACAACGACTGACACCTGCCTCTGATTGAGAACCATACTAGGCCAAACACATAGAAATATAACAACAGAAAAAAACATAGAAAAACAACATAGAATGTCCACCCCAACTCATGCCCTGACCAACTAAAATAAAGACATAAAAAAGGAACTAAGGTCAGAACGTGACAATGTGGGAACTCTTTCAAGATTGTTGGAAAAGCATTCCAGGTGAAGCTGGTTGTGAGAATGCCACGAGTGTGCAAAGCTGTCAAGGCAACAGGTAGCTACTTTGAAGAATCTTTGCTTTGTTTAACACTTTTTTGTTTACTACACAATATGTGCCATATGTGTTATTTCATTGTTTTTATGTCTTCACTATTATTCTACAATGTAGAGAATAGTAAAAATAAAGAAAAACCCTTGAATGAGTAGGTGTGTCCAAACTTTTGACTGGTACTGTAGGTCCGGCCAGCAGCCGAGATAGCTAGGTCCAGTCGGCCTGCCAGATGACAAAGAAATAACTGGAGCGCTGGGTCAGCCACTTTTAAATAGCACCTGGGCCAGCACAGTTAAAACACCATCCCACTAACAAGATGGCAACTGTCACAGGTGCAACACATACTGACTAATGAAGTGACACCAATCGGTGCGCCCTATGAGCTAATGTATTATACGTGTTCAATTCCAACCTCAAAACATAAATGGAAAAACCTAAACCTGCAACACTCTGTGCTGGCACAGACCTCCTACTCACAGTCATCCTCTCAGGATCCCTCACCCTTGACCCATCTTCCTCTAGTTTCTTCACTGCCTCAGCAAACGACACCTTTTGCACTAAACTGACTCTAGCCACCTCAACCTGTCTCCTTCGCTCTGGACACTTCTGATCCCCAGCAACATGGGCACACCTACAATGGCACACCTACAGTTGACACACAAACTTTATCCACCGAAACTACATAGTGCTCTAGGCCATGCCTTCCCTGCACACATGCCCTCCCTGCACATCTTGGAATCTCCCTCCTACAAACTGCTGCAATATGACCATAAACTTGAAACAACGCAGTGGATTCGACACAAAAGCTCTGACAGGATAACTGATATATACTTTTTTTGTTTCTTTTTTTTCTTTTTACTTTTACCCCTTTTCTCCCCAATTGGTAGTTACAGTCTTGTCTCATCGCTGCAACTCCCCTATGGACTTGGGAGAGGCGAAGGTCGAGAGCCATGCGTCCTCCGAAACATGACCCTGCCAAGCCACACTGCTTCTTGACACACTGCTTGCTTAACCCAGAAGTCAGCTGAACCAATGTGTCGGAGGAAACACTGTCAAACTGACAACTGAGGTCAGCTTGCAGGTGCCCGGGCCAGCCATAAGGAGTCACTAAAGCACAATGAGACAAGAAAATCTCAGCCGGCCAAACCCTCCCCTACCCGGACAACACTGGGCCAATTGTGCGCCGCCTCATGGGTCTCCCGGTCATGACTAGCTGTGACACAGACTGGGCTGTATTAATGCAGTCTCTTAGACTGCTGCGATGCAGTGCCTTAGATCGCTGCACCTCTCGGGAGGCCCATAACTGATATATCCTAATATGACTTTGTTGGGTAAAGACTCTGACTCAAAACTCTAAAAGACAGTGACTCCTCTATTTCACAAACGCTCACCACGGGTCTGTGTCGCACCAAACGGCAGGCATCACAAACACCAGGAATATTCAACTTCAATTGCTCCACCTCCAAACGTAACACGACCTCAGAAATGACTCCTTTCAATGGTGCCTTGTTCCTAAGAGCAAAGCACGCAACAGATCTTGACCCAAGTTGGGTGACATGTAGTGCCTGCTCCCTCTGGTCAGAGGAAACACAAACAAATATCACAAGTCCACTACAGGTTACCTTCACTGATTCAACTGCATCCAACGCCTTTCCCACCCATCCTGAAACCACAAATGAATCTGCCAAAAGGCAAGGATCCACTTTCTCCAAAATTGTCACTTGTCACTCCTACTGGACCAGATTCTTCTTTATCATGTCCATTGATCCCTGGCTCGGGTTCCGAGCTCTTCACCACATCTTCCACCTCACTTAACTCGCCCTCATTCACTTCCATTTCACCTCCAGAACTTGGTCTGGCGCTCGGCTCACTCTGTTTGCACTTGACACCAATCTTCTTTGAAACCCCATCTCCATTTTTATTGCCATATTCCTCAAATTCAAATCCAACCTCTGCTTTCCTCATTCTCTTTGATCTATTCTTCCACTTTTTCCCCTCCATTCCTCCTCAGAAATCCATCTTTCTGTGTCCCTGTCCCAATATTCCTCTTCTCCTGGTTTTGCTTGAGGCCCGGTGGCATCTGAGTTAACGCCATCTCATAATCATCCTGCTCACCTCGAAAACGTGTCTTCTCCGGGCACTGACATTATGAGAGCATGAGCCTTATATCCGATTGAGGGAAAAGGTTTCATTATGGTTATGTTGTTGCTACAGTGGCTCAAGAGGGACAAACAACAGTAATATTGCTGCTTTTTTCTTGTTTTTTTAAGCAAAGAGAGTATGGGAGTATGCAAGTGCAGAAGTTTAGCTTCTGGGTACATACTCTTTAGGGAGTTTGCAAGTGCAGAAGTTCGCTTCGCCTAGCTAAGCAAACTGAACCTATTTATGTGGGCGCATTTACTGTTGAAAAGTGATATCCCAAGCATAAATACAGTAAAGTACACACACTAAAGGATTTTTAAAAAATCTAAAGAGGAAAGGCCCACCCCCCACTTGTGCTGTGTCATGAGGATACCTGGATTCGCTATTGAGATGTGACTTTTACTAAATACATCAGGTGATAAATGAGCTGAAAAGGAGACAGGAGTAGGACATTAAGGTTAGAATTGGGGGAGGGAGCTGATTTTTAGATTTGTACCCAGGGGAACCTTCACCTCAGAGCTTTGCAAAATAAATCATTACAGCAAACCACGAGCTGTTTTATGTTGTATCCAAAAAGGTTGGCCTCGCTACTGTATTTTACCCAACAATCTCTCTTTTGGCCATTCAGCTTATCACAAACATGTAATACATTTAACTTGTCTTTATTTAAAAAAACACAAATATCGACAATAGCTTGAATCTTTTCCAAACATGTTTCACTCAATGATGTGTATATAAATCATTGGTTGTGTATATAAATCATTGGACGTATTGTGATTATTCTCGAAGTTTACACAAATGTCATGTACATTTTTTGGACTGCCTCGACTACCCGTAGCTGGTTTAAACCAACACGGACATGAGTCAAAACACCAGTTGATAGCTTCAGCTCCTGAAATAATTTTTCAACTGGTGTAAACACATGTTTTGCAGTGTTGATGAATATGCCACAAAATGTTTTGTTTGTTATTGTAAAGAAGAAATACTTTTGCAAAATTGCGGCGAGTTTGAGAACTAGTCGGCGAGAGAGCCATTCATGACAGCAAGCTAACTACTAGCAAGCAAGCTCTAGCTAGCTAACGTTAGCTATCAGTGTAGCGAGTGCAAGAGTCAGACGATTAATTCAAACGCTGTTGTCAAGAAAACGTGTATCCTTTCATATCATAGTAGTCAGCTAGCAAGCCAGCCAGTCAGCAAAATGAGGATACGTTCGTCTCTTTTTGCCTGTTTTTGTCTCATACTGGAGGTATTAGGCATTGTCTTGTTTCTTAGGGGATTTTTCCCAGTCCCTATCAAATCTTCTTTTTCATCGAAGAGCAAGTTGTCAGATGTTCCGCCTGAACCCTTTACCGGTGTGTTGTGTTGACATTATCTAGCTATATCCCAATTAGTGTGATATTGTTATACTATGCTCTCAGCTAGCTATGTTGATGTTGTGCATTGGATAGCTAGCTAGGTAATTGCTTGTATGACAAGGTAATACAGTCATTATTTTGCACACCGAGTAAATGCTATCCTACCCATTTGTTCCTCGGTGTTGTCTACAATGGCTATAATGTGTTGGTAACTGGCATTTTCTTTGGCATTGCAGGAAGATCCCTCAACTCCTCCAAAGTCCCGGACGCCCTTTTCAAGAGAGTAGTGATAGTGTTGATCGATGCTCTCAGGGAGGACTTTGTGTTTGGTCCAAATGGGAGAAAATACATGCCTTACATTAGGCACTTGGTGGAGAGGGGCTCCACACACAGCTTTGTGGCCAAGGCAAGACCTCCTACAGTTACAATGCCCAGAATCAAGGTAAGAATGTGAAATGCCACCATAACTAACTCTAATTTAGGGTTCAGGGTTTCAATTCTCGGGCCGACTCTTTTCTCTCTATATCAATGATGTCGCTCTTGCTGCTTGTGATTCTCTG
Organism: Oncorhynchus gorbuscha; assembly: GCF_021184085.1. NCBI lineage: Eukaryota > Metazoa > Chordata > Actinopteri > Salmoniformes > Salmonidae > Oncorhynchus > Oncorhynchus gorbuscha. The sequence continues at coordinate 76,324,946 of NC_060185.1, forward strand.
ATCCACCTCTATGCAGACGACACCGTTCTGTATACATCTGGCCCTTCTTTGGACACTGCTAACAAACCTCCAAACGAGCTTCAACGCCGTACAACACTCCTTCCATTGCCTCCAACTGCTTTTAAATGCTAGTAAAACTAAGTGTATACTCTACAACCGATTGCTGCCCGCACCCTCCCCCCGACGAGCATCACTACTCTGGACGGTTCTGACGTAGAATATGTGGACAACTACAAATACCTAGGTGTCTGGTTAGACTGTAAACTCTCCGTCCAGACTCACATTAAGCATCTCCAATCCAAAATTAAACCTAGAATCGGCTTCCTATTTCCCAACAAAGCCTCCTTCACTCATGCCGCCCAACATACCCTCGTACAACTGACTATCCTACCGATCCTTGACTTCGGCGATATCCTTTACAAATTAGCCCCCAACACTACTTAGAAAACTGGATGTAGTCTGCCACAGTGCCATCTGTTATATCACCGAAGCCCCATAAACTACCCACCACTGCGACCTGTATGCTTTCGTTGGCTGGCCCTCACTACATATCTGTCGCCAAACCTACTGGCTCCAGGTCATCTATAAGTCTTTGCTAGGTAAAGCCCTGTCTTATCTCAGCTCACTGGTCACCATAGCAACACCCACCTGTAGCACACGCTCCAGCAGGTATATTGCACTGGTTATTCCCAAAGCCAACACTTGCTTTGGCTGCCTTTCCTTCCAGTTCTCTGCTGCCAATGACTAGAAAGAATTGCAAAAATCTCTAAAGCTGGAGTCTTATATCTCCCTCTCTAATTTTAAGAATCAGCTGTCAGAGCAGCTTACCGATCACTACCTGTAATTTATTTATTTTTTCTTTATTTAACCAGGAATGTCAGGTAAGAACAAATTCTTATTTTCAATGACGGCGTAGGAACAGTGGATTAACTGCCTGTTCAGGGGCAGAACGACAGATTTGTATCTTGTCAGCTCGGGGGTTTTGAACTTGCAACCTTCCGGTTACTAGTCCAACGCTCTAACCAATAGGCTACCCTGCCGCCCCGACCCGTAAATAGCGCACCCGACTACCCCATCCCCATATTATTACTTAGCGTCTTGCTCTTTTGCGCCCCCAGTATCTCTACTTGCACATCATCATCTGCACATCTATCACTCCAGTATTAATGCTAAATTGTAATTATTTTTGCATCTATAGCCTATTTATTTGCCTCCTCCCTACCCTTCTACATTTGCACACACTGTACATAGATATTTATATTTTTCTTTTCTTTTGTGTTATTGTATGTTTGTGTGTAACTCTGTTGTTTTTGTCACACTGCTTTGCTTTATCTTGGCCAGGTCACAGTTGTAAATGGGAACTTTTTCTCAACTGGCCTACCTGGTTAAATAAAAAAATACAAATACATTGTGGTATGGGAATTATAGCCCTTTAGAACTTAATTGTAGAATATATAACTCCCTCACTCACGATATTGCAATAAATATGCAGAGGTAATATGGCGTGTGCAGGGGTTTTCTTTTCTACGGTGAATATGTTGCTTTGTGATTGTGACACAGTCAGGTATACCTTTCATTGGTTGTCATAGGTTAAGTGTTTAACCTTGCATGATTGTTCACCCACCCAACTGGGCTCAGTTTCTATTGATTCATTGATTGAGTTGTAAACCATTATGAACTCCGTCAGCAGACCAAACACAAAAGTCCTAAAATGTTCTTTTTTTCTAATTCAAAATGTGAGCCTGTGTGAAATGATGTCTTTTTAGAGAACTAACCCAAGTGATTTGCTGTATTGATTAAAGGTAGACTCGGCGATATGATGTCGATGCAAAAAAGTAAACAGCATAGTGGGTCAATTTCCACAACAGTGTGAAGCTCAAAGCTGGGGAACTCAGTCCGTCTTTCATCTTACTCTTGAAAGTTGCATACCTTAGAGAGCTATTTTTAACTTGTCAGAAATGTCCAGCTCATCTAGCCCATGTCAGTTAACGTTTTATAGCTATGTTTTTTTAGCCCATGGATTTTGTTGTAATGTTTGAGTAACTCAAATATCACATGAGTACACATTAGACGTGACAAAATGTATAGAATTGCAAAATAAATTGCTTTAAAATGGCAACATTTTCTCCTTACCCCATGCCAAAAATGGTATAATTGCAGGAACTAAGCTTTAAACCTGCAAAATGTTCTGTCTGCCAACAAGGTGGATGTGAACAGTTTATGTATTTGTATTTATTATGGACTCTTCCTGGGGTCCAGCAAAATTATGGCAGTTTATAAAATTTTAAAAACATTACATTCAGACTGTGTGCCCTCAGGCCCCTAATCCACCATTACCACATATATATATATATACAGTACAGTCCATGTACGTGTGTGTATAGTGTGTATGCTATCGTGTGTTTGTATGCCTATGTTTGTTTAGCTTCTTAGTCCCCGCTGTTCCATAAGGTGTAAATGAATAGACACCTCAGGTCGGTTTCTAAATAGCGATGGCGATTGGCTTTAATTTGAGTGATAGCTTGACCTTCAAATCCATGAATTCATGTGAGGCCAGAGATGTTTATGGGAGGAGCGCCTCATTTCTTTTTCTTTCTAGCCACCGTAGTCTGAAAATGACAGCTGGTTTAAGTCCCAACACGAACACATTTAAATAATTAATAATGTCAAAATAATGTGTCAAAAGATTTAGGATGATAATAAATTAAGCACTCTCGCAGATTTTTACGACAATTACATATATTTGTTCACTACTTTAACCATGGAGTTTAAAAATGTTCCTAAACACAATTTAACCAACCGCTCTAGACTAGAGCTTCCGTAGTGACTGTGTAGCAGCCTGAACCTTTGACATCTCTCGTAGTCACCACTTAGGTCATTAAATCTATAGGTTATGTGGTTCAAAGAGACACAGAAAAGTTGTACTCTGCCACCTTATTCTGAAGACATTTCATTACATTACTCTACTTTAAAATGTCATCATGGATCTAGCACCAAGTAGGCTAATTAGGCCTAATAGATCATTTCTAGATTTTCAATGTAAACTTTGATTCAAACAGCTGCCACAAATAGCTTACACTGAATAAGCAGTAAAGAATAATCAGCAGAACTTTGAGACGCTCTCATTCCTACCAGAAGATGGCAGTGCAAGATTGCAGTCATGGAATACTGCGTCTTCCCAAATCACTGCAGTGCACCCAATCAAGTGTTATGACACAGCCAACTAACTCAAATCAGAATCACCCAGAGAACCAACCCATTCATTAGGAGTACACCAGCCAGCCTCTGGCTGTCTGACAGGAACGATCCCAGAAAAGGCTGTTTGGGGAAGGATGTAATTGAGAGAATCGTTGAGGAAAATAAATATTTCATTGGATATACAGTTCCAGTGAAAACTACTCACTCCAGGGTTTTTCTTTATTTTTACTATTTTCTACATTGTAGAATAAATGTGAAGACATCAAAACTATGAAATAACACACATGGAATCATGTAGTAACCAAAAAAGTGTTAAACAAATCAAAACTATATTTGAGATTCTTCAAAGTAGCCATCATTTGCCTTGAAGACAGCTTTGCACACTCTTGGCATTTTCTCAACCACCTTCATGAGGTAGTCACCCGAAATGCTTTTGCCTTGTTAAAGGTTATTTTGTGGAATTTCTTTCTTTCTTAATACGTTTGAGCCAGCTGTGTTGTAACAAGGTAGGGGTGGTATACAGAACATAGCCCTATTTGGTAAAAGACCAAGTCCATATTATGGCAACAACAGCTCAAATAAGCAAAGAGAAACAATAGTGCATCATTACTTTAAGACATGAAGGTCAGTCAATCAGGAACATTTCAAGAACTTTGAAAGTTTCTCAAGTGCAGTTGCAAAAACCACCAAGCGCTATGATGAAACTGGCTCTCATGAGGACCGCCACAGGAAAGGAAGACCCAGAGTTACCTCTGCTGCAGTTCATTAGAGTTAACTGCACCTCAGATTGCAGCCCAAGTAAATGCTTCATAGAGTTCCACAGACACATCTCAACATCAACTGTTCAGAGAAGACTGTGTGAATCAGGCCTTCATGGTCGAATTGCTGCAAAGAAACCACTACTAAAGGACACCAATAAGAAGAATATACTTGTTTGAGCCAAGAAACACGAGCAATGGACATTAGACCGGTGGAAATCTGTCCTTTGGTCTGACGAGTGAAAATTTGAGATTTTTGGTGAGACGCAGAGTAGGTGAACGGATGATCTCCACATTTGTGGTTCCCAGCATAAAATAATGGAGGTGTAATGGTGTGGGGTGCTTTGCTAGTGACACTTTCAGTGATTTATTTAGAATTCAAGGCACACCTAACCAGCATGGCTTCCACAGCATTATGCAGCGATACGCCATCCCATCTGGTTTGCGCTTAGCGTGACTATCATTTGTTTTTCAACAGGACAATGACCCAACACACCTCCAGGCTGTGTAAGGGCTATTTGACCAAGGAGAGTGATGGAGGGCTGTATCAGATGGCCTGGCCTCCACAATCAATTGACCTCAAACCAATTGAGATGGTTTGGGATGAGTTGGGCGGCAGAGTGAAGGAAAAGCAGCCAACAAGTGCTCAGCATATGTGGGAACTCCAAGAATGTTGGAAAAGCATTGCAGGTGAAGCTGGTTGAGACAATTCCAAGAGTGTGCAAAGCTGGAAACAAGGCAAAGAGTAGCTATATATTTAGATTTGTTTAACATTTTTTTGGTTACTACATGATTCCATGTGTTATTTTGTGGTTTTCTTGTCTTCAACATTATTCTACAATGTAGAAAATAGTTCAAATAAAGAAAAACCCTTGAATGAGTAGGTGTGCCCAAACTTTTGACTGGTACTGTACATATTGCCAGAATTGTACTCTGGGTAGAGCTGGTTTTGTGTTGTGAGGCACATAGGAAAGGCTTTTGTGGCCCAGTTTCCTGTTGTTGATAATAGGCATACACTCACACAGGCCCATTCCAATTAATTTCCCTGGATTATTTTCACTTCTCCTACCCACTTAAGTGATAAGAGAAAGTATTTTCAGGACAGGATAATGCCTTTGCAGGTAAAGCAACGGTGTGTTCAGAAATCACCCAATCAGAGTTGAGAAGACCTTTGCAGAAAGGGAGTTCTCTTATGAGTTAGATTGTATATGGTTTATTCCTTTGACAAAGGTGAAATTGGGGCCATTTGAAAATAAATATTGTTGTCGAGATGAAGACCAAGCCTGTATTTTTGGCTCTGTCTATTTTTGGATGTCTTTCTCAGGGTCGCCATACTTTACTGGCTATGCTGTCACAAATACTGCAGTTCGTAGTGTGTGATCCAGACCTAATAACAATGAAATGAGGTGAAGCCTATGTTATTAAGCGAAGACCAGTGAGTGAACACAAGCTCATCACAGGACTAGTGGTACTTGATGATTCCCTGATGATAAATGTTTGCCACTGCACTCATCATCGACAATGACCCTTTTGCTCATTGCTTTGGTCCAGAAATTGGAAAATTAAAGTTAATATCTACTTATCAGGGATGAACGCTTTCACACATGCCCTCAGGTTGCACTTGTGTGAAGGAAATATTTAGTTTATTTTTCTCAGATTGACAACTTGCTCTACACATGCACAAATTGAACTCATTAGCATTCCAAAGACTTGTCCGTTCCCAGTAGGAAATTTCTGCTTCTGAAGAATTACCTCTCAGCTCTAGCTCTGCCTTTCCCATCCATATCCGTTCATTGGAATGGACACATAGGAAAACGTTTTTGTTGCCGGTGTATAATTTCTAAACCGTCAGTTTCACTGTAACAAGAACATACTGCTAGGAGAAAGATGTTTTGGTGAGGGAAGAGGGAAGAAAGAGTAAAGGAATTCGGTAGACTATGTGTTACAGTAAAGGGAACTAGGCTATCACACCATGTATAGTAAATGGCTATCCGCTCTCAACATTTAGTCAAGGCATCTCTAAATTTCCAGGAGTGGCACTTTAAATTGAGAATCTTCATTAAGCATGTTTAATATCAAATCAAACTTTATTTGTCACATGTGCCCAATGCAACATATCTAGCTAGACCTTACCGCTTACTTACAAGTCATTAATCAACAGTGCAGTTCAAGAAAGAGTTCAACTAAATTATAGAAAGTAACACAATAACAATAACGAGGCTATATACAGGGGGTACAGAGTCAATGCGGGGGGTACAGGTTAGTGAAGTTAATTTGTACATGTAGGTTGGGGTGAAGTGACTATGCATAGATAACAAACAGCGAGTAGCAGCAGTGTAAATATCCAGTTGTGTAGGCTTACTCTGGGTATGGGAAACCGGGCTGAAATCGTGTAGACCTGTCTGCTCATGATGACCCTAAATTGGACACGACTTCCATGAGGGTTGCAAGGATTTGCAGCATTTGGATTCATCCACCTGTGAAATGCCAATCAGGATCATTGGGTTTATGAGAAAGATGTTTTGACAAAAAAAAATCAATAAATCAGACATTAGCCTTTTTTATTCCATTATAATAGGAAGAATGAGGAGTTTTTGTTCAGTTCTGCTTTAGATCCATTATACATTTTAATCTCAATGTACCTTTCCCTTGAATGTTGTGTTCACCCATAGTGATGTGTGTGTGGTTAGTCATCCTCTTCAGTAAATAATGAAGATGACAGTTGCTCAGGAAGGAGGATATACACTCAGCAAAAAAATAAACGTCCTCACTGTCAACTGCATTTATTTTCAGCAAACTTAACGTGTTAATATTTGTATGAACATAACAAGATTCAACAACTGAGACATAAACTGAACAAGTTCCACAGTGACATGTGACATGTGACAGAAATGGAATAATGTGTCCCTGAACAAAGGGGGGTCAAATGTAAGTCAGTTTCTGGTGTGGCCACCAGCTGCATTAAGTACTGCAGTGCATCTCCTCCTCATGGCCTGCATCAGATTTGCCAGTTATTGCTGTGAGATGTTACCCCACACTTCCACCAAGGCACCTGCAAGTTCCCGGGACATTTCTGGGGGGAATGGCCCTAGCTCTCTCCCTCCGATCCAACAGGTCACAGCCGTGCTCAATGGGATTGAGATCCGGGCTCTTCGCTGGCCATGGCAGAACACTGACATTCCTGTCTTGCGGGACATCCCTCACAGAACGAGCAGTATGGCTGGTGGCATTGTCATGCTGAAGGGTCATGTCAGGATGAGCCTGCAGGAAGCGTACCACATGAGGGAGGAGGATGTCTTCCCTGTAACGCACAGTGTTGAGATTGCCTGCAATGACAAGCTCAGTCTGATGATGCTGTGACACACCGCCCCAGACCACGACGGACCCTCCACCTCCAAATCGACCCCGCTCCAGAGTACAGGCCTCGCTGTAACGCTCATTCCTTCAACAATAAACGAGAATCCGACCATCACCCCCGGTGAGACAAAACCGCGACTCGTCAGTGAAGAGCACTTTTTGCCAGTCCTGTCTGGTCCAGTGATGGTGGGTTTGTGCCCATAGGCGATGTTGTTGCTGGTGATGTCTGATGTCTGACCTCTTTACAACAGGCCTACAAGCCCTCAGTCCCCAGCCTCTCTCCAGCCTATTGCGGACAGTCTGAGCACTGATGGAGGTAGTGTGCGTTCCTGGTGTTAACTCGGACAGCTGTTGTTGCCATCCTCTACATGTCCCGCAGGTGTGATGTTCGGATGTACCGATCCTGTGCAGGTGTTGTTACACGTAGTCTGCCTCTGCGAGGACGATCAGCTGTCCGTCCTGTCTCCCTGAAGCGCTGTCTTAGATGTCTCACAGTACGTATATTGCAAAGTATTGCCCTGGCCACATCTGCTGTCCTCATGCCTCCTTGCAGCCCGCCTAAGGCACGTTCACGCAGCTGAGCAGGGACCCTGGGCATCTTTCTTTTGGTGTTTTTCAGAGTAGGTAGAAAGGCATCGTTATTGTCCTAAGTTTTCATAACTGTGACCTTAATTGCCTACCGTCTGTAAACTGTTAGTGTCTTAATGACTTTTCCACCGGTGCATGTTCATTAATTGTTTATGGTTCATTGAAAAAGCATGGGAAACAGCGTTTAAACCCTTTACAATGAAGATCTGAGAAGTCATTAGAATCTTTACGAATTATCTTTGAAAGACAGGGTCCTGAAAAGGGAAGTTTATTTTTTTGCTGAGTTTAGAATATTGGTTTCTGGACAATATGTAGGACTAAAATAAAATGCCCTGGGAAAAGAACAAAGCAATCAGATAATCAGCATCACTAAGACTCTGGGGAAAAGTATAATAAGCCTGCTGATATAAAGGCACCAGTGGTGTCCATTTTAGGACATGCTCATATCTCTGTCCTCATTTGTAATGAACCTAGCTTATTTTAATGTTTGTATTTTTTAAATTGAACCTTTATTTAACTCGGCAAGTCAGTTAAGAACACATTCTTCTTTACAATGACGGCCTCCCAGAGAACATTGGGTTAACTGCCTTGTTTAGGGGCAGGACGACAGATTTTTACCTTGTCAGCTCGGGGATTTGATCCACCAACCTTTCGGTTACTAGTCCAACGCTCTAACCACTAGGCTACCTGCCTCCCCCATTATAACTCTTATGCAATGCTAGTTGCATTTTCGAGGCCCTCTTTAGTTCTGAGTCTCAATAATGCATTTTGCGTTTCAGAGTGTTCCCTGAACATACTAGTGATGATTACTTTGTTTCGGACACAGACTAATATGCGTCTGGTCTGTGTCTGGTCCTTGCTTCTTCCAGAGCTCAGACAAGGCTTCCATTGGTTTCCTCTGTTCCTCCACCAGGCCCCAACATTAGATATTCTCTCCATTGACTCCAATGCTCAACAAACATATTTATTTTGCCTGCTAGTCACATCCTATGCAGGAGAAGGAGTCGCCTCAACAAATATCCTGTTTTTCCCCAGCCTCCCAATGATGAAATCGGTAGAAACCTTGCTTGATACAAGCTTTTCTCCTGCATCTGAGTGTTTTCCCACCACATCTAAGAACAAGCCGGTGCAGTCTTCAACTGAGTTCTCTCTCTCACAGATGGAGCGTTGTGTTGTTTGTGTGAGCAGAACCATCATGAATGGATAGACTGGTGTTGTCCCTAGAACTGTGGTTTTCAACCTACAGGTGGTTCACATTGTTTTATTTATTTTAGATTTTTGTCTTCCAAAGATAACAGTTGGGAGTATTAATAGTATTCTAGGCAATTTTGCATAACTTTTCATAATGCTAAGGTTTTATAATAACAATAGGCCTTTAATTTGTTACATTCACAAATGGTGGTCCCCGGAATAGACATAGTTGGGAACTGCTGCTCTAGGGTTTGTGTAGAGAGCCTGCTTAAGATCAAAAGTCAAGCATTGATTTAAAGTTTCTGCTGACTTTGGAAATGTAGGCCTAGCTTGAAAATGAATAAGTTGGCTCCAATCAGGATTTGACACTGTGGCAGAGTAGTGATCTAAAGATATCCATTTGGACCACTTTGGGGTTCTGAATAGTAGATCATTCAGCTTTAGAAAAATGCTAGCACTGTAGTTTTAACAATTGCTTCCATGAACAAATATTCTGGCTAGTATTCCAAGGTAAAGTAAATGGCTTTATCTGACGTAGGCTATTTGTATTTTCAGCACACTGTAAATGTCAGCTTTAGGAGTTCCTTTTTCCTTGGATTGACAGTTTACCCCCCTTTTTAGTCTAGCTTTTGATCATGTTCGTGATGCAGTTGATAGGTAGGTGATTGTCAAGCGTATCACATCGATTCTTTATCACATCTTGTTCCACTCATGATCTAACGACATGCAGCATTGAAGCGATATAATTTATTTTCAATGATGCCCTACCTCCTTTTGAAGTTTGTGTAAAAATAAATCTCTTAAGAGAACCGAAGTGTCACTGGAGAGTAAAACTGGGGGAGTAGGGGGGCATTGTCCCCAGCCGCCGACTTCAAACGTATTTTTATTTTAATCTGGGGGAGTTTAAAAAACTGCATATCCATGATGACTTCCCAAACTAAAGCACCAAAATAATTTATTTCCGAAGACTTTAATGACTTTAATGACTTGGGCAACAGCGTCATCAACTTTAAAATGGTGCCAGAGCCAGATTTAGCAGACCTTTTTTTCCCCACGAGATAATAAAACACAATGGTACAAAATATAAAATAATGATTAACAATTAGTGTTTGGTTTTAGTATTTTATTCACCACCGTATCTTCACATCTGTGTTTGGCTTACTGCCAACCGTCCCCCTAGGCTTGCTATTCTTTGGTCAATCCTTGAGTGGAGTTGTTTTGACAATTAGGCTAGTGTGAGATATGTTAGGCTAGAGTGCTAAGGTTTTCTGGCAGTGTTGAGTAGTATGCACTGAGTATGTGAATATAGACAAGCATGCTTGCAGTCATTCAGACATTCTGCTGCTAAAATTAGGCCTAACTCCTTCAGTTTTGGCCTAGCCTAAATGTAGATAATTCTGGTAGTTTTGCTTGAATTCCAAATGCCAGCAGGCCCTCCCAACTACTGCTAGCTCCGCTGCACTAATGGACTAAAACACCTGCACAACCATGTGGAGGAAAACAAAGCATGGAATCCATCACGTGGTTTAGATTTCGCACCATTTTCTGCTTCCTTCTGTGAGGCTGACCGAAGGTTAATTGCCCCAGAATTCCTGATTGTGAGAAATCACAGTGATTATGCAAGGCGTGAATAACATGCTGATATGCATCGCATGTGACTGAGTAGTGAGATACTGCCAACAACATCCAGGCCTGTGTGAGTTGCTTCATTGGCTTTAACTAGCTGAGGAGGACACAAAAGCAAGTGATACAATGCTACTTGAATTGTTTATGGTACACAGTTGGTCATTCAGTGATTGTTTGGAACACAGTCTTACACCCATTTCCCATTTAATTGCAGTAGCTCTGGTGTTAGCCTATTTCTACTGCAAATGACACTTTAGTAAATGTTGATGCTAGCATAACGAAATAACATTGGTAGTCAGGGAGACAATGATTTTGACCTTTTCTGTAACATTGATAGCAGTGTTGTAGTAATTGAGTATGGTCTTGAGACCACATATTCGGATACTTTTGTACTCCGTCTCGGACAGTAAGGACTAGAGGTCAACCGATTATGATTTTTCAACGCCGATACCGATTATTGGAGGACCAAAAAAGCTGATGCCGATTAATTGACCGATTTGAAGTAAAATAAATATTTGTAATAATGACAATTACAACAATACTGAATGAACACTTATTTTAACTTAATATAATACATCAATAAAATCAATTTAGCCTCAAGTAGATAATGAAACATGTTCAATTTGGTTTAAATAATGCAAAAACAAAGTGTTGGAGAAGAACGTAAAAGTGCAATATGTGCTATGTAAGAAAGCTAACGTTTCAGTTCCTTGCTCAGAACATGAGAACATATGAAAGCTGGTGGTTCCTTTTAACATGAGTCTTCAATATTCCCAGGTAAGAAGTTTTAGGTTGTAGTTATTATAGGACTATTTCCCTCTATACCATTTGTATTTCATTAACCTTTGACTATTGGATGTTCTTATAGGCACTTTAATATTGCCAGTGTAACAGTATAGCTTCTGTCCCTCACCTCGCTCCTCCCTGGGCTTAAACCAACAACACAACGACAACAGCCACCACATCGAAGCAGCGTTACCCATGCAGAGCAAGGGAAACAACCACCCCAAGGCTCAGAGCGAGTAAAGTTTGAAACACTAATAGCGCGCGCTAACTAGCTAGCTGTTTCACTTCGGTCACACCAGCCTCATCTCGGGAGTTGATAGGTTTGAAGTCATAAACAGTGCAATGCTTGACGCACAACGAAGATCTGCTGATACTTAGATACATACTTGTTTGCTTGTATGCTCAGTCAGATTATATGCAACACAGTGATTTAACTAGTGATTATGATTGATTGTTTTTTATAAGATAAGTTTAATGCTAGCTAGCAACTTACCTTGGCTTACTGCATTTGCGTAACAGGCAGTCTCCTTGTGGAGTGCAATGAGAGAGGCAGGTCATTATTGCGTTGGACTAGTTAACTGTAAGGTTGCAAGATTGGATCCCCCTGAGCTGACAAGGTGAAAATCTGTCGTTCTGCCCCTGAACGAGGCAGTTAACCCACTGTTTCTTGGCCGTCATTGAAAATAAGAATGTGTTCTTAACTGACTTGCCTAGTTAAATAAAGATTAAATCATTTTTTTTAAATCGTCAAATCGTCGCCCAAAAATACAGATTTCCGATTGTTATGAAAACTTGAAATCGGTCCTAATTAATCGGCCATTCTGATTAATCGGTCGACCTCTAGTAAGGACTCGTAATTTCTTCCTGAGATCAGCAGAGTAAAACACTCAGCTTTCATTCAGAGGGCGCATAAAAGTGCTTCTTCAGGCCAAATATTTACTTATCTATTAAAACAGTAATATCTTAATTAACAGCCTTTATTATAGACACGTTTGTGCACTGGCGAACCTATAGGCCTTCAGTGTGTGACAGGTTCATGATTCTGAAAGGACAGCAATCGTAATTTCAGCACACACTGTAGGAAAGTGCACTTTTTGTAAAGTATAAAGGGCCAGTGGTGCAGTGGAGGGTATACGCGGGTATAAGCCGTATACCCACTTTTGTTTGTGGGCATTGCGTATACTCACTTCTTAATCTATACTGCATATCATGGTAGTGTATTGGAGGTATATGATTTATCAATTATGTAGTACAATAGAGAAGTCATGCAAAAAGTAGCCTACACAATCGTAAAGCCTGTGAAATATATTCAAATGCGCACTGCACACACAGCCTAGTTTCAGCGGAAAATCATCTGCAGGCAGCAAGTGTGCAGCTCTCAACTGATTACCATACCAGCTCAATCGGTAGCTGGTATGGTAGGAAAGATGTTTCAATTCATAAGATCTAACAGTAAATGCTAACAAAGGCAACAATCGGTATGCAAACCAGGTATTGAAAAAGTTTACTTCTAAGGGTTGGTTAGTAGGCTATTTGTGATGTGCAATTGTCATCATGTGCTGTTTGTAGGGAAGACGTGGATGGGCCTAGGTGGACAGAGGCCCACCCACTGGGGAGCTAGGCCCTGACAGGCCCACCCAATCAGATTGATGTGGTTTCAGCATTGTTGAAGACTTAGATGATCAAAGTTGTCTTCTTCTAAAAAATAATAATTTAAAAGTGAAAATCAGAAAGATCTATAGGAAAACTCTTAAAAAACATACATACAAAAACACTTTTCACACACGCGCCTTTTCTTCGCTGGGCGGGCCATTTGGGAACTTTTTGGCAAAATTAGAGTATACCCACTTCTCTAGGCACCACTGCATAGGGCTGATGGAAAGACAGCAGTCACACACAGCATGATGTTAAAGTATAAGCAGTCCATAGACTTGGACATAATTAGCCAGTAGGAATAAGAAGAATACAAAAACACAACCATTAAGCATTATCCAATTGGAATGTACAACTATTACTTCCCATTCTAGAAACACTTCATGTTTAGCACACAGAGTAAACAGTGACTTAAAGTCTAACTGATAGTGTTTCAACTACTTTACAGATATGGAATATAAAAATATCATTATATCAGTAAACAATATAAAATTCCCAGTTTATGCTACAGAACCAACTTTATAAGTTTTAAAAATAGATTTGACTCAACTTTCCATGACGTACACTAAGGCATATTTGGCAGAAGAGATGGATGCAGTTCAATGCATGATTAATATAATTAACCAATACATTTCTTGGTAGTGCAGGAAGTATTGCTATCAGGTTGTAAATCAGAGCTGGCCTGGTACATTGTTTGCTGCCATGTTTCAGTTTCAATGACTCAATATTCTGGACAAAAATGGTCTGGGAATGTCAATACAATTTAACTAGCAAAGGCATTGATCACAAGTTAGTCATAGGAGAATGTCATGTCATGCCATTGGAGGGGTTGTTTTTCGGTGGCAATACACAGCTAGAGATGCAGGTGTTATTTGGTTAGCTAGCAAGAACTTGAACGACTGTTATCCAGTTAGCATATCTCTTGAGTTCACTATCTCCTCTCATTTCAGAGCACTCTCGTCTGAGAACTAAGAATTCATTTACGAATGTGCAACACCCACTTAATATGGCCGGTGTCAGTAAACTTGGGCAAAAAAAGTCATAGTTAGTCAAGAACGCTCTAGATAACTAATAGGCAGCCTAACCAGCTCTGCTACTATGAGTAAAACGGTCAGAGTGAGGGGTTCTCTCATTTATGTCTGGAAGTAGCTAGCTAGCCAACTTTAGCCAGTTAGCTTGGGTGCTTGGTTGGGGCAAGCATGTTAGGCATGGTAGGCAAACTGAAGAAGGACAAGGAGGCTAAAATTCCCCAACGTTTATCAGTACAATTTTGACGGCCAACTAGCTGAAACTGTTCGAGAGGGTTTATCTAATGTTCCTTCGTTAGACTTTAGCTCATCTTGCTTTGGCTAGCATTAGTCGTTGATCTTGTTGTTGATATATGCATAACTGAGTTAGAGAGAGCCTACCTTTTCATGGTTGTTTGATCAATAGGAGTGTAAAGTTCCCAAATGTAAGAGGACTCCCATGGTGTTTACATGCAATATTTGCAGAAATCCATTCAGGTGTATTTTGTGACTTTTGTGTAGCTGTGATTGACTATAGCACATCGGTCTGTATAGACTCTGGTCCTGGACAAGACCGATGTTTTATTTACTGCATTGTCTAATTGTCCAAATACATTACCACTCTCCCTTACTATATTACTACATCATTTTCACAAATGTCTTAGTATACGCCAATACCCAAACATTCTATGAATTTATGAAAACGTGAAAATGACCAAATCGGAGTGATGCTAAAATGCTTTCAGTTCCACTTTAAATGCAACAATGGTTCACACAAAAGTTATTCTCAAAGAGATGGCTAACAGCAAGCGCGCTGCAATAAAAAATACAGTTCCACTAACCAGATTATCTTAATTTGTTGAAAGTTATTCTTTAAAAGAGAGAAGCTAACAAATTAGCAACAACATTCTCTTTGCTAACACCTGTTGTATCAGCGGCAAACTAGCCGACAACAAAAGCTAGTTACTTGACCGTGGGAAAGCTACTGCTCGCTATTGAACAGTGAGGGACCTGTTGGCCTTCAAGAAGGCAGACGCTTCCATATGTTTTTGTAAAACAGCTCCACCCAGTAAGTCAAAATGTTGAGTGATTGATTCCACTGTCACTCCAAAATGATTCCACTGTCACTCCAAAATGTTGCCCTAATACAGATGGCTGATGCCTTTTATCTAGCTTCTGATGGCCGCCTTAGCCAATGGCTGACTTAGCTAGCTAGATGTATATCCCCAGAGACTAGCAGTGTTAACCATTTCCTTTACAACAAAAACAGATTATTATAATAATTATTTATAAATCCTTAGCCCTTCTCTGAAGGTGTGGAAGGCCCATTGTTCCCCACTGTGTTTGTGGGTTAGTAATAATTTGTAGAGTGGCTCTATTTTCCCTCAGCCTGCATTTGTTTTTACTTCTGAATGCCTAAAGAATCCATATGTTGTTCTGAAGTAGGAACACAGAAATTCTGGACATTTTGAACTCCTATTATGTGGTGTTTGACAAAATTAAATCATGGTCTTGATTTGGACTCACATTTCTCTGGTCTCAACTCTGTTTCAGACCCCTTGATCCCCTCTTTATCAGTTTTGACTCGGTCGTGCCCCCACTCCGGTCTTGGTCTTAACTCGGACTCGATTTGCTCTGGTCCTCGTCTTGAATCAGTCTCACTTTAGGTGTTTTCAAACAACACAACACTGATTGATAGTTTACACAGAGACAATCATTTTTACTCTTTCTTTAACATTGATAGGCTACACAGAGACAATGATTTTTACCCTTTACATCTGGTAATATGTTGCATAATTAGCCTATTGCTAGCTTACGTACGTAGGTTGACAAACTCCCTTGGCCCTTCCCCTTCTGCTCCCTCTTTAGGCCCTGACCACAGGTAGTATCCCAGGCTTCATCGACGTGGTGATGAACCTGAACTCCCCAGCGCTGCTGGAGGACAACCTCATCTGGCAGGCCAAGGCAGCGGGCAAGCGGATGGTGTTCTACGGGGACGACACCTGGGTGAAGCTCTTCCCCAAGCACTTCATGGAGTACGATGGCACGACCTCTTTCTTCGTGTCCGACTACACCGAGGTCAGTCAATGTCGTTATCTGTTTGAAGGTCAGGGTCATATTGACTGAAGTTGAATATTTTTCTATTATGTAATACTTCAAACATACTCTACTAGGGATGTGACAAATGTAAAAAACAATATTACGTTTAAATGTAAAAAAGAAAGAAAAAAAGACGTGAATTCACAATTCATATGTGGTTCTGAATATGACCCCATATGCCTACCATTTGTCACTAGTTACCACTGCCAGAAAGTCAAACCCAGCCTATTTATACAATTTATCTTCTTAAAATGTGATTTGAATTCTTACCCTAACCTTAACCACACCGCTAACCTTATCCAAAAATATACTTCTTGTTTTCATACATTTTTACATACATCCCCACATTTGTGGCTGTGGTAACTTGTGGAAACCATACCAGACAGTGCTCACCTTACTGCTGTCCTCACCCACTCAGCAATGATGGTATTGATGCTGTTTTAGGTTCTCTGTTGTGTGCCTCTCCTCCAAGTTGTCAGTAGGTGCTTCTTATCATCAATATGATGGCTAGTTGCAGTAATGTATGACAGCGTGTTCACAGATGTCCCACAATTAGCTGTTTTTGCCACGTAAGGTGTTTGAGAGCTTGTGCTTTATACTGGCAGAGCTATCATTGTACAATGTCAGATTTCTGGCATCTTTTAGTCTGGTTCTAGATATGCCATTAGGGTATTGATGCCGGCTTCCTCTACCATTGACAATCGCTGCATATCAACTGCAATTATTTCTGTAACCAGCGCTGGGAATTCCTCACTCTGCCCCTTATCGAACTGCTGCCAGCAATGGGTTGGGTCTCACGGTGCCTCTCTTTCATAATTGCACCTGTACTGCCACTGTAGCTCATTTCCACCTCGCAGAGTTAGCGTTTCATCGCCTTCTCGTTTAACTTCTCAAAGAATTGCCATACAGAACTTTGCTGCTGTCGCTTCCCTGTCTCACTATTTTTCCAATTGTTAATGACGATGACGTGCTGAGCGCTTTATATCCATGGCAAATCATTTAATACTTACAGCATTGTTGCATTAGGTATTTGTAATACTAAAGTTTTTTGCCTTTATGATCGTGATTGGGACCGTTAATAGTAGTTTTGCTATAACTGCACTGTGATTTTGTAAAAAAAAAAAAAAAAGCTTCCTTAACAGATTTTTTCTAAACACTAACGATCCTAAATTAGTTTAAACGTCACACCCCTATACTGTACACAGTTCGTCAGATTCAGAAACAATGACACAATCAGGAGTTTTCTGTGTTGATACTATATGTCCGCCCTGACTTTTCCCAGGTTGACAACAACGTGACGCGTCACCTGGACAGCACCCTGAAGAGAGACGACTGGGACATTCTGATCTTGCACTACCTGGGCCTGGACCACATCGGCCACATCAGTGGACCCCACAGCTCCCTCATCCAGCCCAAACTAATGGAGATGGATGACATCCTCAAGAAGATTCATGGCTCTCTCATCTTAAAGGTATAGCAGCCTACTTTTCAATAGCAAAATTACACATATTTACTTTGGAGTTCAGATGTTGCCTTTTCATTCTCAATGGGTTGTTTTGTGAAATTAAAAAGAACATTTGCATTATATTCAGGCAGTCCATTTCACTGCCAGAGAGGAATTGAAAGATATAGTCTGTGTATATATTGTTCTAATCAATATTCGAAGAAAAAAATGTTTAAACTTAATTTTCCATTTACAAATCACTTGCATGTCTGGAAAGATCCCGTTTATTTTCATCTTCTTGTAATGCGGCTGGATAATGATGACAAGTATCATCATTTGTTTCTGGGAGAATGTCCTTTTTTGATAAATGCGTTTGAAGCGCTCAACAGTCCTTTTCCTTTTTTTAATAGGATCCTGACTGAAAACGGTGTTCTTGTGCATATTTAACCATGTTAGCTTTTTAACTCTTGCGCATATTCAGCAGGGAGCTCTTTGAATGAATTGTGCTTCAAAGGCTCCAAACTCTCCCAGTGGAAGCCTGCTGCTGTTGCCTCTACTGTTCTTTACACAGTACCATTGTGTAAATGTGAATATATTCTATTGTGGTCCCATTGAGTCTCTCTTAGAGCTCTGTGAAAAACCCGCAAAGTATGTTCCCTTAGATGACTGAGATAACGAGTAGACTTTCAATGGGTTTCGAGGTATAAAACCTTCCAGTGACTTTCATTACCTTGCCGAACTACCGATATCCTGTTTCTTCACGCTGTGCCGGTGCTGTGATAAAATAAATGAGGCATCGTGCATAGTGGTCGTCTGGGAGACAATCAAACGCAGGCTTCCTTGGCTCCGCCGGTAAAAAGGTAGTTTGAGCTTCTGGCCTACTTTGTCCTGCCCTGATTTATAAAG
The DNA here is from genome assembly GCF_021184085.1 of Oncorhynchus gorbuscha. Lineage (NCBI taxonomy): Eukaryota > Metazoa > Chordata > Actinopteri > Salmoniformes > Salmonidae > Oncorhynchus > Oncorhynchus gorbuscha. The sequence continues at coordinate 76,343,560 of NC_060185.1, forward strand.
GAGAAGCCAGTACCTGCACTGCGGAACAACATGCATTCTGGCTACAGTTTCTGGAGGGGGAGGGATTCAATTGCTATTTTTAGTGTTCACACAATACAATAGGACTGACATTTGTTAATGGACAAGCTACTGGGCAGTGGCTACTTCTAAAAACAGAGGTGGAGGGACTCTGGACATCATTGAAGATGGTCATTCTTACTAGGGCAGGCTTTTCTAAACCATTAGTCTTGCTACTTAAATGGTTTAAGTTCATGTTTGACAATATGCTTACTTGAATTGGTGTTGTCTTGACCATCAAAGGTGTATTTTTGTTGTATAGCTTAACTAAACAGGATTTGGGTTGAAGTTTTCCAAGTTGCAGCCTCTTCATTTTTGGAGGAAAAACAACAATCTTGAACACAATGGATTGCTCAGAAGGCCAACTCCACTCTGGCACATCTTCTGTTGTCTTTTCTCATGTGCACAATTTGATTTCTAAGCATGTTTTTCCACGGTGCTGAAAGCAGCCCTGTCAAATATACTCCTGCTTCTGGGTTCTCACAGCCTTCGATGAAAGGGAATATGGAGGCAAAGAAAATCCGGGCTTGATCAGCATATGTCAACTCCCTTAAACCAGCCACGTTGTGAGTCTGTTCCCTGCCACTGCCGAATCCACCGATCGCCGAAACAACAAGAGAGGAAACGTTGCGGGCACAATCTGCCATATCTGCTAGTGCTATCAACATCATGTCCCCACTTATTTAAACTGTCTGGTCCACTGAGGTTTAGATGATTCTCTTTCCCCCTCTGTGTAATGGCTGCTGAAGGCAACACTCTTCTCAGAAAATAAGGAAATAATATAATTAAGGTACCAAAGATAGTTACTGTCAGTTTATGAAGGCTAATCTATTGAACATAGTCTAACTAAAAATCCTTTCATCTCTAGGAACCTTGGTGCGAAAGCAGTGGTGCGTAGCTCCAGACCAGCCATGGTCTAGGCCTTTTTAATCCTTGTCTTTACACAAAGGACTGATGTTCTATCATTAAATCATATCAAGCTTTATTTATACAGCACATTTCAGACATGGAATGCAACTTGCTTCACAGGAAAAAACGATGAAAAAATGTAGTACACAACAAACCTAAGAGGATAAAAAAAACAAAAGAATAATAATAAAAACTGAATGACTAAAAGCTCCCTAAGGAAGGATATCATGTTGTCTACAGACAACGGGAGTGACTATATCCCAGTTAAACGGAGAGGAAGAGAGAGGAACGAGTGTAAAATAGACATGTCCTTACAGATTTTCCTCATCCCATGGTCAATCTCAATCATCCAGAGCGAGAACACTTTACTTTTTAGAAGAGGGACAGGGGGCCAATTCTCACACAAAGCAGTAGAGCATTAGCCATGAAATAACATCATGAACATCAACATCATCCCTCTTGTACTGTAGACTTCTTTGATAATGCATTCAGTTCAGCTCATATCCTCGGATGTCTTTGAAAGTAGAACTGCACTGTGGAGTACACACATTTTAAATGGAAAAGCCAGGACACACACACAGGAACTAGATCACACAGAACTTGCAATCAATTTAATTTAGAAGTACGTTTACCAGTGAGAACCAATTTCTTGTATACACTGAATGTTTGTCTTTCAGTGTATGCAACCATTCAATGTATCGAAATAATTGGTTCTCGATTTCGGAGGTTGATATACAGTACCAGTCAAAAGTTTCGACACACCTACTCATGCCAGCGGATTTCTTTCTTTGTACTATTTTCTACATTATAGAATAATAGTGAAGTCATCAAAATGATAAAATAACACATATGTAGTAACCAAATTTTTTTAATCAAAACATATCATAACAGATTCTTCAAAGTAGCCACCATTTGCCTTGACAGCTATACACACTCTTGGCATTCTCTCAACCAGCTTCATGAGGTAGCCAACTGGAATGCATTTCAATTAACAGGTGTGCCTTGTGAAAAGTTACATTTGTGGAATTTCTTTCCTTGATTCGTTTGAGCTAAATCAGTTGTTATGATAAGGTAGGGGTGGTATACAGAAGATGACCCTATTTGGTCCATATTATGGCTACAACAGCTCAAATAAGCAAAGAGAAATTACTGTCCATCATTACTTTAAGACATGAAGGTCAGTCAATACGAATGTTTCAAGAAGTTTGAAAATGTCTTAAACTGCTGTCGCAATAGGCGCTATGATGAAGCTGGCTCTTATGAGGACCACCACAGGAAAGGAATATCCAGAGTTACCTCTCCTGCAGAGAATAAGTTCATTAGAGTTAAATGCACCTCAGATTGCAGCCCAAATAAATGTTTCACAGAGTAACAGACATATCTCAACATCAACTCTTCAGAGGAGACTGCGTGAATCAGGCCTTCATGGTTGAATTGCTGCAAAGAAACCACTACTAAAGGACACCAATAAGAAAATGAGACTTGCTTGGGCCAAGAAACACGAGCAATGGACATTAGACCGGTGGAAATCTGTCCTTTGGTCTGATGAGTCAAAATGTGAGTTTATTAGTTCCAGCCGCCGTGTCTTTGTGAGACGCAGAGTAGGTGAACGGATGATCTCCGCATGTGTGGTTCCCACCAAAAAGGTTTGGGAACCACTGCTTTAAATGACCAGCCATTCACACTTTCTTTGACATGCATAATCACTTTATCAATTCTATTTGTTATTTTGGAAAGAATGTAAGAGTTTTTTTCAGATGAATGTGTTCGTTGTTGTTATCGTTTTTCAGGATGTGCTATGTGTTTACTAGTATATTTATACAAAGCAATTCAAGTACGAGGGTCACCTAAATACTGCGATAAAAATGGTTAAAACATTCATACGAATTTGTTACAATGATCTCTGGAATGTTGTTACAAACAGAATAAACCGTTATTTGTTTTCTAGGGTAGGATGGAGTTTCAGTCTTGCAGATTACATCACCTTGTGGTTTAGGTATCCATCAATTTAGAAACCCCCCAAACTCAGCCATGTCCATGTCAGCCTGCATCCCAGGAGTTAATCTTAGTTCAGAGCAGAAGATTCCTCTTTCTGTAAGTGGTGGTTGTGTTATTCTATGTTGTGCTGAGGTCTGCAATAACAAGAGAAACAACAAACCAACACCTCCCTCTTCACCTGATTCTCCTGTTCTCTGAGAGGCCTGATTGAGTGGCTGACGTGCTCGCTTCCATCCCGAGACGCCAGGCAGATGAGCTTGCAGAACAGGCTCAGTTCCTGGTGTTGGTCTGGGCACCAATAAACTTTGTTCCTTTCCTGTCTCGCCTCTTCTTTCAGCTGCTCTGCCAAGTTCTTCAGATTTTTGTTGATCTGAAAGCTTGATCTGAGCGTTGCACTCGGGGCAGGATCCGTTGGAGGCATGTCATGCAGAAGGTGGGGTGGTTGGAGAGAGACAGGTTTGGTGTAGATTTCTGTACAGACAGCAGCGGAGGTGGTATTTCATAGCAGAAATGAGAAAGTTAAGACAAGTCTGTCTCTAAAGCACAGCTGCAAGTTAACCTTTGCTCTCAGCCTCAAGTGATTGGTGTTTCTGTCTTAAAGGGCAGGACGTTCCCTTATACACATACAGGACAATAATTTTCCCACAGTCACTCTGGTCTTATTCTTAATCCAACACATTTATGATGTTTATTACCGTTAGGCCAAGCCAGACATTGAACCATGTTATTGTATTAAATGGTTCCTCTATCATATTGAAGCACATGTATCAATATGTGTATTGAATAACTAAAGAAAGATGCACACCCATATAATAATGTATGGATCAATTCTTGAACAGCTGATGCAAGGCATTATCCATATTATAATTAACAAATAGAATACAATTATACCTTGACTACTTGAAATGTCATGTTTTGAGCATGTGAATGTAGAAAGTCAAAGTTGAACCTCTTAAAAGTAGACGGTCTTCACAGAAAGCTTTGCTTGATAAAGCGGTCTCTCGTCACTCGTGGAAATGACCGAAGGCCTCTAAGGGAACCTCAAAGAATGTGATTGTGATTGTTTTGGGAAGGTAAAACATTTTCCTTACAAAGCCCCCAAAGGATGTTTACAGATACTGTGCATTTTTAAAAGGTGAAACCAGAATATTTCAGACTTCAATTGTGAATCGAACCACTTTGAATAGTCTGTTTCAAGCCACAGAAGAATCCATAAAAACATCCTCTTCGTGCGACTACCCAGAGAACTTCCATGCATTTATCCATTTTGGGATGACATTTCATGTCACTATGACATTGAAAGGCATGAGAGTTACAGCTCTTTATTTTTCTCTCTTTCAGTGTGGGCATCTGTGCAATCAACTTTTCAGCACGGATGCTCAGAACGTTTGTCATTTGGTTTGAAAGTATAGATTTTCTTCCCATTTTTAAAGCTCTGATGAGTGCTGTCCTCGGTAATAGGAGGGTGACATGCAGGACACTGCCATCTCTCAACCTTTTACCTTTTTCATTCTTGCAACAATTTGCTTCAGGGTCAGCCCCTATTCTCCTAGCACATCACTCTCCCACGTTACAATCTGGGAATGACGTGATGTAGGTAGCCTAGTGGTTAGTGTTGGGCCAGTAACTGAAAGGTTGCTGGTTCGAACCCCTGAGCTGTCAAGGCTCTGCCGATTTGCCCCTGAGCAAGGCACTTAACCCTAATTGCTCCTGTAAGTTGCTCTGGTTAAGAGCGTCAGCTAAATGACTCAAATGTAAAAAAGAAATTAAAGGACCTAAACTCTGTTATGATGCTGCATATTGCACTCCCCGTCACCCACAGAACTTGCTGTGTGAAAAGTTGAACACTCATATCAAATTGTCTTTTGTTGAAGCTGGGATAAGAGGAGTTTTTTTTTTGTTTTGTGGAAAATAAACTTTTAGTTTGTTTTTCTTGTTCCTTCCGAGATGTGCAACATTTACAATTTGTGGATTACTCCCAGCAGCATGGCATTAAATCAATCGGAATACGGCACGGCAACGTATGTGTTTGGTAAGCTACAAATGAGCACACTGGCAGTACCGCATCGTAAATCACAATGGCTGCCTCAAATGTAATTGCAGGAGAGGGGAATGATAATTTGTATATCTCCCCTGTTCTGTTTCGGACCCCAGGAAGAGTAGCTGCTAATTAGCAACAGCTAATGGGGATACTAATAAAATACTTTTGCTCTGCCTCCTTATAGACTCAACTGAACAAATAACCCAATCTGGGATGATAAGGACATTATTTTTCCGCCCGCAGTTCATCGATCTTCATCTCTGATAGACTTTTCAATGTTTGTCTCCTTGCTTTCCAACAGACTGCACCTGCAACTTGCGATGTCTGGCAGATTGACACTTTCCTGCTGGTGCTGAACACCCCGCTTGAAGAGGCCCTAGGGTTGTTTAATCAGAAATACAAATTGCCCGGCAGTCAGGACACCTCACAGAGCTGTGGCAGCAAGCAGGTCCTAGACTCACTGATTCAACACCAATCAAAGTCGAGCAAGCGTTTTGGGGGGTTGAGGCCTCAGCGCTAGCATTCATTCGTCTTCATCTAGTGGAGGTTTGCCCCTTTTTCCACGCAGTGCCAATGATTATTACTTAAAGCCCTACTGTCTTCACATTTGCAGTTTATACTGTTTCTGTGGTTCAGTATTGTTTCTTGAATGAATAAATATGCCTAGACATTTTTGTGAAATGTGGCTTGTTTAAATACTAGGGTATACGGATGCAGTGCTACTAGCTTCCTGGTGAGTTCGGAAGAGCCCGACAATGGGTTTACCAAATCTTAAATGACTTTCTATTGAAGACACAAAGACAGAATTTCCCACCCATCCCCCATAGTTTGAAGCTGGCTTTGGAAGAAAAAAAGAAGCCATGTCAATGAATTATAATCCACAAAATAATTCACATTTCCTGTTGCTGCAGGATTATTATCCTGCAAACTGGCTCACATTAATATATAGATTTTTGATTTTATTAGGATCCCCATTAGACAACACCAATGGCGACAGCCAGTCTTAGTAAAGAGTGAATTATTTCAGGTTTATTTCTTTCATCACATTCCCAGTGGGTCAGAAGTTTACATACACTCAATTAGTATTAGGTAGCATTGCCTTTAAATGGTTTAATTTGGGTCAAATGTTTGAGGTTGCCTTCTATAAGCTTCCCACAATAAGTTTGGTGAAATTTGGCCCATTCCTCCTGACAGAGCTGGTGTAACTGAGTCAGGTTGTAGGCCTCCTTGCTCGCACAGGCTTTTTCAGTTCTACCCACAAATGTTCTATGGGATTGAGGTCAGGGCTTTGTGATAGCTACTCCAATACCTTGACGTTGTTGTCCTTAAGCCATTTTGCCACAACTTTGGAAGTATGCTTCTGGTCATTGTCCATTTAGAAGACCCATTTGCGACTATGCTTTAACTTCCTGACTGATGTCTTGAGATGTTGCTTCAATATACCCACATAATTTCCCTGCCTCATGATGCCATCTATTTTGTGAAGTGCACCACCCCCACAACATGATGCTGCCACCCCCGTGCTTCATGGTTGGGATGCTGTTCTTCGGTTTGCAAGCCTCCCCCTTTTTCCTCCAAACATAACGATGATCATTATGGCCAAACAGTTCTATTTTTGTTTAATCGGACCAGAGGACATTTCTCCAAAAAGTATGATCTTTGTCCCCATGTGCAGTTGCAAACCGTAGTCTGGCTCTTTTATGGTCGTTTTGGAGCAGTGGCTTCTTCCTTGCTGAGCGACCTTTCAGCTTATGTCGATATAGGACTCGTTTTACTGTGGATATAGATACTTTTGTACCTGTTTCCTCCAGCATCTTCACAAGGTCCTTTGTTGCTGTTCTAGGATTGATGTGCACTTTTCGCACCAAAGAACGCATTTCCTTCCTGAGCAGTATGACGGCTGCGTGGTCCCATGGTGTTTATACTTGCGTACTGTTGTTTGTACAGATGAACATGGTAGCTTCAAGCCTTTGGAAATTGCTCCCAAGGATGAACCAGACTTGTGGAGGTCTACAATTTTATTTCTGAAGACTTGGCTGATTTCATTTGATTTTCCCATGATGTCAAGCAAAGAGGCAGTGAGTTTGAAGGTAGGCCTTGAAATACATCCACAGGTACACCTCCAATAGGCTAAATAACATCATTTGAGTCAATCAGAAGATTCTAAAGCCATGACAATTTTCTGGAATTTTCCAAGCTGTTTATCTTAGTATATGTTAACTTCTGACCTAATGGACTTGTGATACAGTAAATTATAAGTGACATAATCTGTCTGTAAACAATTGTTGGGAAAATGACTTGTTGTCATGCACAAAGTGGATGTCCTAACCGACTTGCCAAAACTATAGTTTGTTAACCTCTAGCGACGAGCAATCCTGTATCCGGGAGCGTAATCATAGCCTCAAGTGCATTACCATAATGCAACGTTTCCTATTCATGAAAATCGCAAATGAAATTAAATAAATATATTGAAACTCAAGCTTAGCCTTTTGTTAACAACACTGTCATCTCAGATTTTCAAAATATGCTTTTCAATCAAAGCTACACAAGCATTTGTGTAAGAGTATTGATAGCCTAGCATAGCATTAAGCCTAGCATTCAGCAGGCAACATTTTCACAAAAACAAGAAAAGCATTCAAATAAAATAATTTACCTTTGAAGAACTTCGGATGTTTTCAATGAGGAGACTCTCAGTTAGATAGCAAATGTTAATTTTTTCCAAAAATATTATTTGTGTAGGAGAAATCGCTCCGTTTTGTTCATCACTTTTGGCTAAGAAAAAAAAAGAAAATTCATTCAATACAACGCCAAATTCTTTTCCAAATTAACTCCATAATATCGACAGAAACATGGCAAACGTTGTTTAGTATCATCCTCAAGGTGTTTTTCACATATATATTCGATGATAAATCCTTCGTGGCAGTTGGGTTTCTCCTCAGTAGCAAACAGAAAAGTACTGCAGCTGGAGATTACGCAATAATTGCAACGGAGGACACCAAGCGACCACCTGGTAAATGTAGTCTCTTAGGGTCAATCTTCCAATGATATGCCTACAAATACGTCACAATGCTGCAGACACCTTGGGGAAAATGTGGAAAAGGTAAGCTGACTCCTAGCTCCTCCACAGCCATATAAGGAGTCATTGCCATGAGGCGGTTTCAAAAAATGCGGCACTTCCTGATTGTATTTTTATCTGGGTTTTTTCTGTAACATCAGTTCTGTGGCACTCACAGACAATATCTTTGCAGTTTTGGAAACGTCAGTGTTTTCTTTCCAAAGCTGTCAATTATATGCATAGTCGAGCATCTTTTCGTGACAAAATATCTTGTTTAAAACGGGAACGTTTTTCATCCAAAAATTAAGAGCGCCCCCTATATCGAAGAAGTTAACAATACATTTTCTGGGGTGGTTGAAAAACGAGTTTTGGTGACTCCAACCTAAGTGTATGTAAACGTCCGACTTCAACTTATGTATGTGTATATATGTATGTGTATATATATGTGTGTGTATATATATATATATATCTATCTATATATATAATATATATCTGAGAGTAGAAAAGAACATGGCTATATACAGGGAGTACCAATACTGAGTTGATGTGCAGGGGTATGAGGTAATTGAGTTAGCTATGTACTGTACATATATGTACGGGTAAAGTGACTACGCAACAGGATAGATGATAGACAGTAGTTGCAGTGTGTGTGTGTGTGTCGTCAGTGTGCATGTTATATGTGGGCGTATGAAGTGTTTGTGTTGGAGTGTCAGTGCAAGTATCTGTGTGTGCATAGTCTGCAAAAAATGATCAATGCAGGTATTCAGTGTAGCCATTAGATTAGCTATTTAGCAGTCCTGTTTAGAAGTCTTATGGCTTGAGGATAGAAGCTTTTTAGGGTCCTGTTGGTTCCAGACTTGGTGCATTGGTACCGCTCGCTTGCCGTGCGGTAGCAAATTCCTTGAATTTGTTCTGAACCTGGAGACTTTGAAAAGACCCCTGGTGGCATTTCTGGTGGTGTAAGTGTGTGTCTGTCAATGCTGTGTGTAAGTCGACTATGCAAACAATTTGGAATTTCCAACACATTCATGTTACTTATAAAAACAAGAAGCGAAGAGAGACTGACATGCATAGTATTGATATTAGCTCTCTGATTTACAATGAAAAACAATAATTACTGCTCTGTTCTGGGCCAACTGCAGCATAACTAGGTCCTTCTTTGCAGCACTTGACCAAAAGACTGGACAATAATCCAGATAAAACTAGAGCCTGCAGGACTTGCTTTGTGGAGTATGGTATCAGAAAAGCAGATCATCTTTCACAGACAGACCACTCAGGTAGGGGTGTCAATCTCATTCCATGAATGGCCTAGTCTACAGGTTTTTATTTTTTTCCTGTAATTTAAGCTCTAGACAACCAGGTGTGGGGAGTTCCTAAATTATTAGTGACCTTAAGTCATCAATCAAGTACAAGGGAAGAGCAAAAACCAGACACTCAGCCCTCTGTGGAATGAGTTTGATACCTGTGATCTAAGGTAAAACCAAGTAATTGAGTCTCCTAAGATTGCTCAACAACTATACCGTTCATTACCAGATTCAGCTGAAGTCTACAATTTAGGGAATGATTAGTTTTAAGAGATGTTCAGGACCAGTTTATTACTGGCCACTCATTCAAACATTGACTGCAACTCTTTGTTTAGGTTTGCAGTGACTTCACTAGCTGTGGTTGCTGATGCATACATGGACACGCAAGCTTTGTTTAATGCCAGTGGCAGGTCATTGGTAAAAAAAAATATAAAAGAGTAGAGGGCCAAGAGAGCTGCCCTGCGGTACACCACACTTTACATTTTTGACATTAGAGAATCTTCCATGAAAGAAAACCATCTATAGAAAACCCTCTATAAACCCTCTATAGTTCTATTAAATAGAGAGCTCTGAATCCACGATATGGCAGAGGTTAAACAGCCATAACACAAGTTTTCTCAACAACAGGTTATGATTAATAATATCAAAGGCTGCACTGAAATCTGAGAGTACAGCTCACACAAACTTATATTCAATGTCTTTCAACCAATCATTAGTAATTTCTGTCAGTGCAGTAAATGTTGAGTGCCCTTATCTATAAGCATGCTCAAAGTTAGTTAATTTGTTTACAGAGAAACAGCGTTGTATTTGGTCATTGTATTTGGTGTTAGGTGACCCTATTACCACCACACCAAAAGTCATGAGTCAGCTATTCGAGTGCATACTGCTGACATGTATTTTTTCCCCCTGCCCGTGTTCCTGCCCGTTTCATAATAGGACAATGTAAATACAAAATAATTTGACCTATTAGTAAAGACTAGATGAAATTGAGAATAGTCTGATGAGTGAAGATAAGATCACTTGATGAGAGAACACTATGTGCAGCCGGAGGCAAGGAACAGAGCACAGCTTTTATTGTGACTTTCTGAAATCATCAGTAGCCTATAGTTGCAGCCCCTAAGACATTCTAAGTTGCCAAATAACTCTAAATCTAGCATATAGGACCTGTTTCAAATAATCACTTTTACGCTCAGCATACACACTTCATATATGCACCCGCTCCGCAATGGGAAAAATATCCTTTATTTTTTTCCAGCTAAGTTCAATTATATTCTTCTTACTATACAATCATATAATATAAAGTAATGGAATGTCATTCAGCATACAGTCTCTTGTCTGCTAAATGAACTAGCCTACAGCCTATGGCATGGCACACAGCCAGGTAACATACAGTAGGCCAACTCATATTCTGTTCTTCTGAATTACATTTTCTTCATTTCATAATGTTTCTTATAATAACTAAAATAAATAATGGATTTATTGTGATGGTGTATATTAAATTTACTTTTTTTAAATGTAGAATTTCCAAAGGTGCACATCAGTGACTTGTATGCGTGGATGCCTGGGGATGCTAAACGTGTTTGTTCATTAACGGTCAATTACCTTGAGAAATAAGCAAGATGGCGCTGACAGAGTTGGTCGTCTCGCTTCGAGTCCTTAACCTCTTGCTCCTACCTGGCACGCAGGCGTCCCATCTAGAGCTCTGGAAATGCAAATGCGCTATGCTAAATGCTAATAGTATTAGTTAAAACTCAAACATTCATTAAAATACACATGCAGGATATTGAATTAAAGCTACTCTCATTGTGAATCCAGGCAACAAGTCAGATTTTTAAAATGCTTTTCGGCGAAAGCATGAGAAGCTATTATCTGATAGCATGTAACACCCCAAAAGACCTGCAGGGGACGTAAACAAAATAATTAGCATAGTCGTCGCTACACAAACCGCACAAATAAAATATAAAACATTCATTACCTTTGACCATCTTCTTTGTTGGCACTCCTAGATGTCCCATAATCACTATTGGGTCTTTTTTTTCAATTAAATCGGTCCATATATAGCCTAGATATCGATCTATGAAGACTGTGTGATAAACGGAAAAAAATAGCGTTTCATAACGTAACGTCATTTTTTTTAATTCAAAAAGTCGACGATAAACTTTCACAAAACACTTCGCAATACTTTTGTAATGCAACTTTAGGTATTATTAAACGTTAATAAGCGATCAAATTGATCATGAGGCGAAGTATACTCTTTAGCTGTCCGTCTGGAAAAAATGTCCGTGTAACTCTCAACCAAAATATCCGGTCAGAGACCGGAGGGAATCGATTCCCTTGATTCGGTTTGACCAAGAATCAAAGCTGAATCAAATGACACGACTCTAGACATTGTGTGGAAGCTGTAGGCACTGAAACCTCAGCCTCATGTAATTCGGTTCACTTTGAACAATTCCTGGAAGTGGCGCAAGGATATTTATTTCCATTTTCAGTGGTCAGATTTTCTTACACTTTTCGATGAAACGCACGTTCTGTTATAGCCACAGCCGTGATTTAACCAGTTTTATAAACGTCTGTTTTCTATCCACACATACTAATCATATGCATATACTATATTCATGGCCTGAGTAGCAGGGCGCTGAAATGTTGCGCGATTTTTAACAGAATGTTCGAAAAGGTAGAGGGTCGACTGAAGAGGTTAAGAAACTATGCAGTATTATTTTTTTAAATGTATTATTTCTTACATTGTTAGCCCAGAAAATCTTAAGTGCTATTACATACAGCTGGGAATAATTATTGAATATAAGCACAATTTAAATTTACCAACATTACGACCAGGAATACGACTTTCCCGAAGCGGATCCTTTGTCCAGACCACCACCCAGGACATTGGATCTAATCCCAGAGGCCAACCCAAAACAAAGTCGCCTCCTGGTCAGACTATCGAAGGCGGGCACACCACCCACCGTTTCCGAGTATAATACTCGCCAATGTCCAGTCTCTAGACAACAAGGTAGATGAAATTAGGGCAAGGGTTGCCTTTCAGAGATTGTAACATTCTTTGTTTCACGGAAACATGGCTCTCTTGGGATATGAGCATTGTATTTGTCGGATAAGCCACCAGGTTTCTAGATGCGTTGCGCCGACGGAAATAAACATCTCTCTGGGAAATGTAATCATTTAAATAATCCGCAACATCAAATGGTTTTGTGATGAATAAGGCATCTGATTCGATGAAAGATGGATTTGAATTTGTCTTTCTGCCCATAATTTCATTGAAACTACTCCAAAGTTATTCCCATCATTCTTCATATCATTGATCTTGGCTTCATAATATAGTTTATTCTTTTTGTTGAGATTAGTCACATAATTTCTCAATTTGCACTAAGTCAGGCAGTCAGATGTAGAGCCAGACTTATTTGCTACTCTTTTTGCCCCAACCATACAACTTTTCAATTCCTTATCAATCCATGGAGCCTTAACAGTTCTAACAGTCGGTTTCTTAAGAGGTGCCTGTTTATCAATAATCAAAAGTGTATTAAGTACAGCGTCTGGATGCTCCTTATTAATCACATCAGACCAACAAATTATGTTTAACGTCATCCACATAAGTCACAACAGAATATTTCACTATTTTAGGCCCAGCTTTTAGAGCTTTAGCTTTCCTGGATATATCCACTATATTGCGATCACTGGATCCAATGGGTCCAAATACAGCTTTAGAACAAAGTTCTATAGTGTTAGTAAAAATGTGATCAATTCATATGTATGATCCAGTTCCTGTAGTAATTGTAAACACCCTGGTAGGTTGAATAATGACCTGAACCAGATTACAGGCACTGGTTACAGTGAGCATATTCCACTTGAGCTAGATGAAAACCAATCAGATCCCCAAGAACGTAGACCTCGCTGTTTACATCACATACACTATCAAGCATTTCACTATCAAGCATTTCACACACATTATTTAGATAATGACTGTTAGCACTTTGTAGTCTATAGCAACACCCTATAATACAGTAGTCATTTACAACATTAACATTGTCTACACTGTATTTCTGATCAATTTGATGGACCAAAAAATGTGCTTTTCTTTAAAAAACAAGGACATTTCTAAGTGACGCCAAACTTTTGAACAGTTGTGTGTGTGTGTGTGTGTGTGTGTGTGTGTGTGTGTGTGTGTGTGTGTGTGTGTGTGTGTGTGTGTGTGTGTGTGTGTGTGTGTGTGTGTGTGTGTGTGTGTGTGTGTGTGTGTGTGTGTGTGTGTGTGTGTGTGTGTATATATTAGAGGTCGACCTAATAATTAGGGCCGTTTTCAAAACAATCGGTAATCTGCATTTTTAGATGCCAATTATGTACGATTATATTGCAATCCACGAGGAGACTGCGTGGCAGGCTTGACCACCTGTTACCCGAGTGTAGGCAGCAAGGAGCCATGGTAAGTTGCTTGCTAGCATTTAACTTATCTTATAAAAAACAATCAATCTTAACATAATCACTAGTTAACTACATATGTTTGATGATATTACTAGTTTAACTAGCTTGTCCTGCGTTGCATATAATCAATGCGGTGCCTGAAATTGTGGCACTTCTCTTGCCTTCAGTGTAAGCAGAGTCAGGGTATATGCAGCAGTTTGGGTCACCTGGCTCATTGCGAACTGTGTGAAAATAATTTCTTCCTAACAAAGACCGTAATTAATTTGTCAAAATTTTAAATAACATTGAAGGTTGTGCAATGTAACAGCAATATTTAGACTTAGGATTGCCACCCGTTCGATAAAATACGTAACGGTTCCGTATTTCACTGAAAGAATAAACATTTTGTTTTCGAAACTATAGTTTCTGGATTTGACAATATTAATGACCAAAGGCTTGTATTTCTGTGTTTATTATAATTAAGTCTATGATTTGATATTTAATAGAGCAGTCTGACTGAGCGGTGGTAGGCAGCAGCAGGCTCGTAAGCATTCATTCAAACCTCACTTTCCTCCGTTTGTCAGCAGCTCTTCGCTGTGCTTCAAGCACAGCACTGTTTGACTTCAAGCCTATCAACTCCCGAGATTAGGCTGGAAATACTATTGTGCCTATAAGAACATCCAATAGTCAAAGGTCTATGAAATACAAATGGTATAGAGAGAAATAGTCCTATAATAACTACAACCTAAAACTTCTTACCTGGGAATATTGAAGACTCATGTTAAAAGGAACCACCAGCTTTCATAAGTTCTGAGCAAGGAACTTTAACGTTAGCTTTTTTACATGGCACATATTGCACTTTCACTTCTCCAACACTTTGTTTTTGCATTATTTCAACTAAATTGAACATGTTTCATTATTTATTTGAGACTAAATAGATTTTTTGTACCGGTATGTACAGTTGAGGTCGGAAGTTTACATACACTTAGGTTGGCGTTATTAAAACTTGTTTTTCAACCACTCCACAAATTTCTTGTTAACAAACTATCGTTTTGGCAAGTCTGTTAGGATATCTGCTTTGTGCATGACACAAGTCATTTTTCCAACAATTGTTAGACAGATTATTTCACATTGAATTCACTGTATCACAATTCCAGTGTGTCAGAAGTTTACATACACTAAGTTGACTGTGCCTTTTAAACAGCTTATTGAACAAGTATATGAGACAGTGTTTAAACCCTTTACAATGAAGACCTGTGAAGTTATATGGATTTTTACGAATTATCTTTGAAAGACAGCGTCCTGAAAAAGGGAAATTTATTTTTGCTGAGATGATGTATGTGTATAGATATGAATGTGTGTGTAATATATGTGTGTATGTGTGTATATTCACGCATGTTTAGTTTGCTGAAAATTAACGCAGTTGACAGTGAGAGGACGTTTATATCTCAACACCTCAAGCATTCCTGTCTCTTCTGTAGGTGTTATCCTTGTATTGCTACTGCTGTATCATCAAATTAATTATCTAAGTGAGTCTCAGAAATGGCTAATATGTTAATGTTATGGATATCAGGCTACATATATTAATATGGACTATTTTTAGCCCTTTCTTGGGTAGCTTATCAGAGATCGACATAATATGGAAAAGAATAAACAAAGCAAAGAGAAAAGAACCCATTCAGCAGTCCATGAATCAGTTGGGGGAGGGGGGGGGTGCTGTAGGGTTGAAGCTAGTAACACATAGTCTTGGCTCTCTCATCTCTTCTATGCCTTTGGGAGGGAGGGTGGACAAAGAGCCTGTCACAGCGGATGTAAGCAATGTCCCTATGCACTCTGGCAGCTTTCATGGCTGGGATAAGTTCTTTCCTCTTCATGAAATGCCAATGAGATCCTACATCTGTAACATGAAATGCCAATGAGTTGAAGAAGTTAGCTGGCTCTGTTAGGGCAACCAGCTAAACTGGCAGAGATTCAGGCTTTTGTTAGCTTGCGCTGGCTGCTAAAGGATGCAGGCTTGCGTGGAAGAGAGTGGCTGAGGGGGTCTTTGAAGTGAAACGGAGCTAACCACCTTTCATTCCCAGAGGAGAGAGCTAGAGAGTGAGCCTAGCCCCTCAGGAGCTGTTTGGAAACTCCACTGTTTCGCTCCAGTGAAGGGAGGACATGAGGCGAGGCTACTTCTTCCAGCAGCAGGACTCTATTTCAAACACATATTTCCACAACCCCTATTCCTGCCCTGTCTGTGGAATTCTATTGCCTTTTGAATACCACACTTTCTTCCTGATAAATCCCCTCTTCTGGATGTCTCAGTCTAAAACATGACGTCAACCTCTGAGGAAATGGCAAGCATTTTTTTAAACGGTCTGTTTGAGGTGGGGGTCTGGGGTTTTTTTTCTCTGAAATGTATGCCTTGGTAACAAATACAAGTATAGGACAAGTCAATAACATTATTTGAGTAAGAGTTAACAGATTGTTTCAAAAAATATATATTTTACCCCCCTTTTCTCCCCAATTTCAATCTTATCTCATCGCTGCAACTTCGAGTCATGTGTCCTCCAAAACATTACCCGCCAAACCATGCTTCTTAACACCAGCCCACTTAACCCAGAAGCCAGCTGCACCAATGTGTCGGTGGAAACACTGTTCAACTGATGACCAAGGTCAGCTTGCAGGTGCCCGGCACGCCACAAGGAGGTGCTGGAGAGCGATGAGCCAAGTTCAAGCCCCCCAGCCAAACTGTCCCCAAACCCAGACGACGGGGGCAAATTGTGCTCTGCCCTATGGGAATCCTGGTCACGGCCGGTTATGACACAGCCTGGGATTGATCCCAGGTCTGTAGTGATGCCGGAAGCACTGTAATGCATTAGACCGCTGAGCCACTCCGTAGTCCCTGGATTATGAGCTGTTAAAATGAGATGCTACTTTAAATCTCCCTTTTCCCCTTAGGAGGCAGAGGGGGCGCTGCCCTACCTGCTGGTGCTGTGTGGGGACCACGGGATGTCTGAGACGGGCAGCCACGGGGGCTCGTCTGAGCATGAGGTCAATACACCCCTGGTGCTCATCAGCCCCGCCTTCAAGAAGAAAGGTAAGCATTGGCTCTCCTGTTATCCCTCTGTATGTTTGTCAGTCTATCTTGGTGTCATTGCTGAAGTAGGCACATGCACACCGGTGTTCAAATGCTTATCACAACACTTATCCATAATAGTATAGTGAAAATATTGTAGTTACGACCCACCACTAATATGTCTATTTACATTTGTTTTCACCTACGAAAAATGTGGTTAAGTGAGGATTAACATGACTTTTGATAGATAAGGGCCTACTCCAGAGCGCCTGTGCCACACACGTACATGCCTGTTAAATAAAGGCTACAAAAAATGCACACACAAACATACACACACGGCTGTCTCTCAGCTGAGCTCTCACACTGAGAAACAGTGACGTCTTGGCACTGTGTGAAGAGGAGCTCATTAACGTCTCGCCGCTCTGTGCCAAACGTGTTCGAGGCCGTTGGTGTGAATGTGATAATTGTTTCTTTATTTGCTACGTCTATTTCTAGATCACTTCTCATCTACATAGGTTTATTTCAGGTGGATCAGATTTTACTGAGAGACCGGCTGAGAAATTAAGCATTGGCAGATACAGGCTGGTACAGTAACTTGTACTGTAGGACCTCAGACACATGATGGACAGGCTGGTACAGTAACTTGTACTGTAGGACCTCAGACACATGATGGACAGGCTGGTTCAGTAACTTGTACTGTAGGACCTCAGACACATGATGGACAGGTTGGTACAGTAACTTGTACTGTAGGACCTCCGACACATGATGGACAGGCTGGTACAGTAACTTGTACTGTTGGACCTCCGACACATGATGGACAGGTTGGTACAGTAACTTGTACTGTAGGACCTCCGACACATGATGGTCCTTCTGTAGCTCAGTTGGTAGAGCATGGCGCTTGTAACGCCAGGGTAGTGGGTTCGATTCCCGGGACCACCCATACGTAGAATGTATGCACACATGACTGTAAGTCGCTTTGGATAAAAGCGTCCGCTAAATGGCATATATATATATATATATATGGACACAGAGCTTGTGTTCTGGATTGTCCTGTCAACTCAACTGGCAGGATTTAAGCTTGAGCTTTTATCAAACCTAAAAGCAGGACACAGCATTAATTATTTATATATATATATACAATTTATGTTTTTATTTTAGAATGGGTTTTATTTTAAAGTGTGCTACACAAAGACTGAATCGTTGTTATTAATGTATGACGTAGAGGAGTAGGGTTTGATTAGAGATGCGGTACATATATGTTCTGCTCCTGTGACTTTTCACCTAATTTCTCAACTGTATACGTATGTGAATGTACGTACGCATTTCTGTCTGTCTTGTGCATGTGTGCCTCCTTGCTTCCTCTTGTTTCTATATCCTGAGATACTCTTTCTACTCCTTATATAAACAGTAGGGATGGAGAAACCATCAACAGTAGAGCAGGTGGACCTGACCCCGACCCTGGCTCTTGGTCTGGGCCTGCCCATCTCCCAGAACAGCGTGGGCCGACTCATTCAGTCCGTGGTTGACGAGGCCTCTCTCAGGGACCAGCTGCGCTTTCTGCACCTCAACGGCCACCAGCTGAGCTACCTGCTGAAGGACAGCATGCCAGCCTATGAGAAAGGTAAGAGGGAATAGTGTGGGTCAGTGCAGGGGTAGTGCCAGATCAGAGCAAGGCTAAATCAGCTTCCAGCCTCCTAAAGTCAATGTGTACTATAGGTCCTTTACGGGTCCAAAATGTTGACCCGTTCCGAAATGAATCCGTGGCTTTCCCACCCAACCCAACATGCGTAAAACATTTTTTTTTTTAAAGGAGACCGGTTCCGAATGGACCCAAGGACAGTCAGAACCATAACGAAATGGCCTGTGGAAAAACAGGCGCAAACGGACCCATGCTGGTTTGATCTGAGAGACCCATTCGGATCAAAAAGTAGAACGAGAGAGGGAAAGAAACCTCTGCCATCAATAAACGAGTGATATTGGCCAAATTATCAATCCTTAAAAACTGCTAAATGACATAAAACAAGCCAGAAGAAAATTATATTTCGATGTGTCGCATAATCAAAACATTATATCTTATTGTTTTATTGGTTTTTACTTTCCTAAAACAGAAATTTGTTTACCTCACGATTCAGATGTTGGAGATTTGAGCGCTCAATGTATCAGGGTGTTGCATGCATTTATGTCTATAGTAGAGGTCGACCGATTTAATCGGAATGGCCGATTTAATTAGGGCCGATTTCAAGTTTTCGTAACAACCGGAAATAGGTATTTTTGGGCGGCGATTTGCCGATTAAAAAAAAAAATAATCATAAATAAAAAATAATTACATTCGATTTTTTAAATATATATATATATATATTTTTTTATACCTTTTATCCAATTTGTAAGTCGCTCTGGATAAGAGCGTCTGCTAAATGACTTAAATGTAATGTAATGTAACTAGGCAAGTCAGGTAAGAACACATTCTTATTTTCAATGATGGCATAGGAACGGTGGGTTAACTGCCTTGTCCAGGGGCAGAACGACAGATTTTCACCTTGTCAGCTCGGGGGATCCACTCTTGCAACCTTACAGTTAACTTGTCCAACGCAATAACGACCTTCCTCTCTCTCGTTGCACTCCACAAGGAGACTGCCTGTTACGCGAATGCAGTAAGCCAAGGTAAGTTGCTAGCTGGTATTAAACGTATCTTATAAAAACCAATCATTCATAATCACTAGTTAACTAAACATGGTTAATGATATTACTAGATATTATCTAGCGTGTCGTGCGTTGCATATAATCTGACTGAGCATACAAGCATACAAGTATCTGACTGAGCGGTGGTAGGCAGAAGCAGGTGCGTAAACATGAATTCAAACAGCACTTTCGTGCGTTTTGCCAGCAGCTCTTCGTTGTGCGTTAAGCATTGCACTGTTTATGACTTCAAACCTATCAACTCCCGAGATGAGGCTGGTGTAACCGAAGTGAAATGGCTAGCTAGTTAGCGCACGCTAACTAGAGGGACAGAAGCTATACTGTTACACTGGCAATACTAAAGTGCCTATAAGAACATCCAATAGTCAAAGGTTAATGAAATAAATGGTATAGAGGGAAATAGTCCTATAATAACTACAACCTAAACTTATTACCTGGGAATATTGAAGACTTGTGTTAAAAGGAACCACCAGCTTTCATATGTTCTCATGTTCTGAGCAAGGAACTGAAACGTTAGCTTTCTTACATAGCACATATTGCACTTTTACTTTCTTCTCCAACACTTTGTTTTTGTATTATTTAAACCAAATTGAACATGTTTCATTATTTAGTTGCGGCTAAATTGATTTTATTGATGTATTATATTAAGTTAAAATAATGTGTTCATTCAGTATTGTTGTAATTGTCATTGTTACAAATAAAATGAAGAAATCGGCCGATTAATCGGTATCTGCCATTTGGGCCTCCAATAATCGGTATCGGCGTTGAAAAACCATAATCGGTCGACCTCTAGTCTATAGGCGTAGGCTCCACTGTATGATATTGATATTTATAAAATATATATATATATATATAAAAAGGAAGAGAAGCTTAGGCCTAGCCCAGAGAGAAAGATCGACATATGCCGGGCGCCATGTTTCTGACAACAACATGCGTTCTTAATCCTTGTCAGATAGGCTTCTACTGCTATACAGATGTAGGCGTACTATACAGGAGGAAGAATTTGGCGTGCATAATATTTTTTGAAATAAAGATGAGCATTATATTGTTACTCCTTTAGTCTAACTTTGGTAGGCCTAAACATTCATCCTCACCTCAAGTTCAACTGAGTCAGTTGGACTTCTGGTGCGCACTGCCTTCATAGGCCTGTAGTAGCTAAGCCTAGTGACAATACCACACCAGACCTTCACAAAAGTTTCTAAACTTGATAAGGGTAATAACAAAGTAAGTCAAGTCATTGTTTTTAGGTAAAATATGAACCGCAGGCCTACCCAACAAATGACCGCAATAGGCTGATATTTATTTTACATCCGGCCTACTTTAAACTTTTATCTTAAATGTTAATACAGAGCACAAAATTGAAAAGACAACTTAATTTAGCTATGAAAATGTCTCAACAAAATGAAACAAAAAACTTTTAGCATATTTAAAGAAATGTTTTAGATTCTAAAAAAGCTTACAATAATAATGATAAAACAAATTATAATAAATACTAAAACAAATAAATAAAAGTTTGAAAATTGCATCAAACCTGAATCATCAAAAAACTTTTAGCATATTTAAAGAAATGTTTTAGATTCTAAAAAGCTTACAATAATAATGATAAAACAAATTATAATAAATACTAAAACAAATTCCATTTTGAATAGAGTTGCACACATTCCATTTGGCCGCACCAATGTTCTTCTTCTCATCGTTATCCCTTGAACTTGTCCTCACAGAAGACTATCTTTTGTTTTTCTTAAATGAAAAAGGACTCCATCTTTGCAATCAACAGTAGCCTAGGCCAAAGCTCCTTTCACTTGTGCTCTCTCGCTCTCTTCAGCAGCAGGTTCGTGTGAGGTGAGTGGCCGGAACTAGTTTCAGCTAGACATTACATTTACATTTAAGTCATTTAGCAGACGCTCTTATCCAGAGCGACTTACTACATGAACTACATGTTTTATTGAGTTGCAATTGGTGAGGTTCTGATCACTTCGCACATTAAATTAACAGAGGACAGATCCAGTTGGTAAATCAATTATAATTGCACTTTCCTGAGACCCTTGGCAATTATATAAGACCCCACCCAGATCTGAGACAAAAGTCAGAATTTATGTTCTCGGAATTTCAGGTTTGTTGGACCCGTGAAGACCTCTAGTGTGTACAAAGCTATTCGGATAAAGCCAAGATAAGTGGCTCAATTCATGTAATGTGTATGTGTGGCATACATGCACATATGTTCCTACAACCATTTATGTCTGTAAATAGATGTATTGACAACCGCAAAGGATTCAACCGGTCTAAGTTACAAAGATTGCATTTGGTTGCCTCTCTAAGAAGACAATCATCCTTCTCTTTACACACACACACACACACACACACACACACACACACACACACACACACACACACACACACACACACACACACACACACACACACACACACACACACACACACACACACACACACACACACACACACACACACACACACACACACACACACACACACACACACACACACACACACACACACACACACCCTGTGCAGGGTTTTACTCTCTCTCCTATTATCTTACTGAGTCACTGTCAAAGAAAGGAGAAGATTATCCACCTTTGGGGTTCAATCACACACACCTTTGTTTAGGCTTTGTTGTATACATGTCAGAGTGTGGCTCTGAGGCCTGTCATTCGTCTATTACAGTGGATGTTCTGTATCAGGTGTTTGTCCATTGAGATTGCATGGCTGTGTGCTCGATTTTAACCAACTGTAAGCAACTGGTGAGGTTGAAATAGCCGAATCCACTAATTTGAAGGGGTGCCCACATGCTTTTGTATATACAGTACCAGTCAAAAGTTCGAACACACCTACTCATTCAAGAGGTTTTCTTTATTTTTACTATTTTCTACATTGTAGAATAATAGTGAAGATATCAAAAATATGAAATAACACATTGAATCATGTAGTAACCAATAAAGTGTTAAACAAATCAAAATAGATTTTATAATTGAGATTCTTCAAAGTAGCCACCCGTCGTCTTGATGACAGCTTTGCACACTCTTGGCATTCTCTCAACCAGCTTCATGAGGTAGTAACCTGCAATGCATTTCAATTAACAGGTGTGCCTTGTTAATTTGTGGAATTGCATTCCTTCTTAATGCGTTTGAATCAATCAGTTGTGTTGTGACAAGGTAGGGTTGGTATTAGAGTATTAGGCCGATTAATTAGGGCCGATTTCAAGTGTTCATAACAATCGGTAATCGGCATTTTTGGACACCAATTATGGGCGATTTACATTGCACTCCACAAGGAGACTACGTGGCAGGCTGACTACCTGTTATGAGAGTGCAGCAAGGAGCCAAGGTAAAGTGCTAGCTAGCATTAAACGTATCTTATAAAAACAATCAATCTTAACATAATCACTAGTTAACTACACATTGTTGATGATATTACTAGGTTATCTAGCTTGTCCTTCGTTGCATATAATTAATGCGGTGCCTGTTCATTTATCATTGAATCACAGCCTACTTTGCCAAACGGGTGATTTTTAACAAGCACGTTCATGAAAAAAGCACTGTCGTTGCACCAATGTGTACCTAACCATAAACATCAACGCCTTTCTTAAAATCAATACACAAGTATATATTTTTAAACCTGCATTTTAGTTAATATTGCCTGCTAACCTGGCTCGTTGTGAACTCTGTGAAGACTATTTCTTCCTTACAAAGACAGCCAACTTCGCCAAACGGGGCATGATTTAACAAAAGCGCATTTGCGAAAAATGCACAATCGTTGCACGACTGTACTTAACCATAAACATCAATGCCTTTGTTAAAATCAATACACAGAAGTATATATTTTTAAACCTGCACATTTAGTTAATATTGCCTACTAACATACATTTCTTTTAACTAGGGAAAATTGTGTCACTTCTCTTGCGTTCTGTGCAACAGAGTCAGTGTATATGCAGCAGTTTGGGCCGCCTGGCTCGTTGCGAACTGCATGAAGACCATTTCTTCCTAACAAAGACAGCCAACTTCACCAAATGGAGGATGATTTAAAAGAGCACAATCGTTGCACGAATGTACCTAACCATAAACATCAATACCTTTCTTAAAATCAATACACAGAAGTATATTTTTTTAAACCTGCATATTTAGTTCAAAGAAATGAATGTTAGCAGGCAATATTAACTAGGGAAATTGTGTCACTTCTCTTGCGTTCATTGCACGCAGAGTCAGGGTATATGCAACAATTTGGGCTGCCTGCAAACTAATTTGGGCCGTTGCGAACTAATTTGCCAGAATTTTAGAGAATTATGACATAACATTGAAGGTTGTGCAATGTAACAGCAATATTTAGACTTATGGATGCCACCCGTTAGATAAAATACGGAACGGTTCCGTATTTCACTGAAAGAATAAACATTTTGTTTTCAAAATGATAGTTTCCGGATTCGACCATATTAATGATATCATTCATCACTTTCCTGCGTTTGCCAGCAGCTCTTCAAACATTACGCTGTTTATGAGTTCAAGCCTATCAACTCCCGAGATTAGGCTGGCAATGCTAAAGTACCTATTAGAACATCCAATAGTCAAAGGTGTATGAAATACAAATAGTATAGAGAGAAATAGTCCCATAATTCCTATAATAACTACAACCTAAAGCTTCTTACCTGGGAATATTGAAGATTCATGTTAAAAGGAACCACCAGCTTTCATATGTTCTCATGTTCTGAGCAAGGAACTTAAACATTAGTTTTTTTTACATGGCACATATTGCACTTTTACTTCCTTCTCCAACACTTTGTTTTTGCATTATTTAAACCAAATTGAACATGTTTCATTATTTATTTGAGACTAAATTTATTTTATTGATGTATTATTTTAAGTTAAAATAAAAGTTTTCATTGTTCATTCAGTATTGTTGTAATTGTCATTATTACACATATAAATATATATAAAAATCAGCCGATTAATCGGTATCGGCTTTTTTTTGGGGTCCTCCAATAATCGGTAACGGCGTTGAAAAATCGTAATCGGTCAACCTCTAGTTGGTATACAGATACAGAGAGCACTATTTGGTAAAAGACCAAATAGTATGGCAAGAACAGCTAAAATAAGCAAAGAGAAACGACAGTCCGTCATTGCTATAGGACATGAAGGTCAGTCAATGCAGAAAATTTGTACAGTCGGAAAACCCACAAATTGCTACGATGAAGCTGGCTCTCATGGAGACTGCCACAGGAAAGGAAAACGCAGAGTAACCTCTGCTGCCGAGGATAAGTTCATTAGAATTACCAGCCTCAGAAATTGCAGCCCAAATAAATGCTTCACGTAGTTCAAGTAACAGACACATTTCAACATTAACTGTTCAGAGGAGACTACGTGAATCAGGCATTCGTGGTTGAATTACTGCAAAGAAACCACTGCTAAAGGACGGCAATAATAATAAGAGATTTGCTTGTGCCAAGAAACACGAGCAATGGAAATTAGACCGGTGGAAATCTGTCCTTTGGTCTGATTTGAGATTTTTGGTTCCAACCACCGTGTCTTTGTGAGAAGCAGAGTAGGTGAACGGATGATCTCCGAATGAGTGGTTCCCACTGTGAAGCATGGAGGAGGTGTGATGGTGTGGGGGGTTTTGCTGGTGACACTGTGTGATTTACTAATAATTCAAGGCACACTTAACCAGCATGGCTACCCCTACATTCTGCAGCGATACACCACCCCATCGTTGTTTTTCAACAGGACAATGACGCAACACACCTCCAGACTGTGTAAGGGCTATTTGACCAAGAAGGAGAGTGATGGAATGATGCATCAGATGACCTGCCCTCCACAATCACCCGACCTCAACCCAATTGAGATGGATTGGATTGAGTTGGACCGCAGAGGGAAGGAAAAGCAACAAGGAAGGAAAGCCAACAAGTACTCAGCATATGTGGGAACTCTTTCAAGACTGTTGGAAAAGCATTCCAGGTGAAGCTGGTTGAGAGAATACCAGTAGTGTGCAAAGCTCTCAAGGCAAACGGTGGCTACTTTGAAGAATCTAAAAAATATAACTTTTTTTGTTTGTTTACTACATGATTCTATATGTGTTATTTCATAGTTTTGATGTCCTCACTATCATTCTACAATGTAGAAAATAGTATTACATTTACATTTAAGTCATTTAGCAGACGCTCTTATCCAGAGCGACTTACAAATTGGTGCATTCACCTTATGACATCCAGTGGAACAACCACTTTACAATAGTGCATCTAAATATTTTAAGGGGGGAGGGGGGGTGAGAAGGATTACTTTATCCTATCCTAGGTATTCCTTAAAGAGGTGGGGTTTCAGGTGTCTCCGGAAGGTGGTGATTGACTCCGCTGTCCTGGCGTCGTGAGGGAGTTTGTTCCACCATTGGGGAGCCAGAGCAGCGAACAGTTTTGACTGGGCTGAGCGGGAACTGTACTTCCTCAGTGGTAGGGAGGCGAGCAGGCCAGAGGTGGATGAACGCAGTGCCCTTATTTGGGTGTAGGGCCTGATCAGAGCCTGGAGGTACTGAGGTGCCGTTCCCCTCACAGCTCCGTAGGCAAGCACCATGATCTTGTAGCGGATGCGAGCTTCAACTGGAAGCCAGTGGAGAGAGCGGAGGAGCGGGGTGACGTGAGAGAACTTGGGAAGGTTGAACACTAGACGGGCTGCGGCGTTCTGGATGAGTTGTAGGGGTTTAATGGCACAGGCAGGGAGCCCAGCCAACAGCGAGTTGCAGTAATCCAGACGGGAGATGACAAGTGCCTGGATTAGGACCTGCGCCGCTTCCTGTGTGAGGCAGGGTCGTACTCTGCGGATGTTGTAGAGCATGAACCTACAGGAACGGGCCACCGCCTTGATGTTAGTTGAGAACGACAGGGTGTTGTCCAGGATCACGCCAAGGTTCTTAGCGCTCTGGGAGGAGGACACAATGGAGTTGTCAACCGTGATGGCGAGATCATGGAACGGGCAGTCCTTCCCCGGGAGGAAGAGCAGCTCCGTCTTGCCGAAGTTCAACTTGAGGTGGTGATCCGTCATCCACACTGATATGTCTGCCAGACATGCAGAGATGCAATTCGCCACCTGGTCATCAGAAGTGGGAAAGGAGAAGATTAATTGTGTGTCGTCTGCATAGCAATGATAGGAGAGACCATGTGAGGTTATGACAGAGCCAAGTGACTTGGTGTATAGCGAGAATAGGAGAGGGCCTAGAACAGAGCCCTGGGGGACACCAGTGGTGAGAGCGCGTGGTGAGGAGACAGATTCTCGCCACGCCACCTGGTAGGAGTGACCTGTCAGGTAGGACGCAATCCAAGCGTGGGCCGCGCCGGAGATGCCCAACTCGGAGAGGGTGGAGAGGAGGATCTGATGGTTCACAGTATCGAAGGCAGCCGATAGGTCTAGAAGGATGAGAGCAGAGGAGAGAGAGTTAGCTTTAGCGGTGCGGAGCGCCTCCGTGATACAGAGAAGAGCAGTCTCAGTTGAATGACTAGTCTTGAAACCTGACTGATTTGGATCAAGAAGGTCATTCTGAGAGAGATAGCGGGAGAGCTGACCAAGGACGGCACGTTCAAGAGTTTTGGAGAGAAAAGAAAGAAGGGATACTGGTCTGTAGTTGTTGACATCGGAGGGATCGAGTGTAGGTTTTTTCAGAAGGGGTGCAACTCTCGCTCTCTTGAAGACGGAAGGGACGTAGCCAGCGGTCAGGGATAAGTTGATGAGCGAGGTGAGGTAAGGGAGAAGGTCTCCGGAAATGGTCTGGAGAAGAGAGGAGGGTATAAAATAAAGAAAAACCCTTGAATGAGTAGGTGTGTCCAAACTTTTGACTGGTACTGTATAGTGTATGATCCCTTATTGATGTCACTTGTTAAATCCTCTTCAATCAGTGTAGATGAAACAGAGGAGACGGGTTAAATTATTTTTTAGCCTTGAGGCAATTGAGACATTTATGTGTGCCATTCAGAGGGTGAATGGGCATGATAAAAGATGTAAGTGCCTTTAAACGGGGTATGGTAGTAGGAGCTAGGCGCACCGGTTTGAGTGTGTCATGAACTGCAATGCTGCTGGGTTTTTGACACTCCAGTGTATATCAGTTTCTAGTGTATATCAAGAACGTTCCACCACCCAAAGGACATCCAGGCAACGGCAGGCCAGTACTCGAAAACGGGTCATTGATGAAAGAGGACAAAGGAGGCTGACGCATTGTGCAGAGCAACAAATGGGCTACAGTTAGTCAACTGACAGTCCAGTACAACATTAGCGCCCAAAATATGCATAACTCGTCATACCTTGACACGAATGGGGTATGGCAGCCGACGACCTTACAGAGTTCCACTTATTTCAGCAAAAATAAACTGCGGCTGCATTGGGCTAAGGAATGGAAACACTGGAGAATTGGGAAAACATTGACTGGACTGATGAATCCCGGTTCCTGCTGTTTCACGCTGGTGGGTGACTCGTGTATGGAGAAAAACACGTGTTCATGCATCCATCGTGGTGGTGGTGTGGGGTTTGTTTTCATGACACACGTTGAGCCCAGTGATAAAATTGGAGCAACGTTTAAATGCCACAGCATATTTGCCAATAAGGTACATTTGTTCATGTGGAACTAGATTTTTCAGCAGGATGATGCCCCATGCTACAAGGCTAGGATTGTCCAGGAATGGTTCTACAAACATGGCAGTGAATTCAGCTTACCGCAGTGGCCTGCCCATTTGCCAGATCTCAATACTATTTGAGTATCTGTGGGAGTAGAAAGAGTAGTAGAATTCCACTACTAGCCAACTTGACACAACTGTGGGAATCATTGGAGATAACAATGGCCAGCATCTCTGTGGAAAGCTTCTGACATATTTTAGAGTCCATAGTCCGGCTAAATGAGTATATTCTGAGGGCTAAAGTGGGTGCAACTTAATATTAGGAATGTGTTCCTAATGTTTTGTACATTCTGTACAACGTTTACTACTGTAAATTTACACTGAGGTAATAGTGGTTCTGAGGTCTCACTAGGTTGGAACATGGAGCCTACAATTCCAGGTTTGTGGGTTTGATTTCCCCAGGTTTCCCATGTTGAATATGTAAAGTTTAGCACTGTGGTATGTCAGAATCCCTTGATGATTTTCTGCTGGTGTTCCAACTATATAGAAATGTACAGGAACATATTCCATATTCATTTTGAGGTCGGGTTTGTTCCTGCTGTAGAATGTGTTGTTCTAGCTGGCTTCAGAATGATGTGTTGATCTAGCTGGCTTCAGAATAATGTGTGGGCGTGCGCGGGCGTTAGTGAGTGTTTGTGTGTGAGTGTGTGGCCGTGAGTTAGTGAGTGTTTGTGTGTGGGCGCGTGAGTGT
The DNA here is from genome assembly GCF_021184085.1 of Oncorhynchus gorbuscha. Classification (NCBI taxonomy): domain Eukaryota; kingdom Metazoa; phylum Chordata; class Actinopteri; order Salmoniformes; family Salmonidae; genus Oncorhynchus; species Oncorhynchus gorbuscha. Next base: position 76,372,451 of record NC_060185.1, read on the forward strand.
GCATGAGTGTGTCTCATCTCAGAGTACTTGAACCTGATCAACGTCAAGTCTCACAATGCAGATTCGTATCGGTGAATGAGTGTCAAAACACAGGCTGGACACAAAGAGATGTCAAATTCAGACATTTGAGTACGTCGATATATGCCATCGACGGCGCTCACCCCCCAAAAATGTAAAATTATGGCATAGCACTGGGCTGGAACTCACGAGGCTCAAAGCCAGAGAGCTGCCTTGACCACTGTAGTACTTGGAACCAGAGGCTGCCTCAACCATTGCACCAGTCAGAGCCAGAGACCTGCCTAAACCACTGCACCGCCAGAGAGCCAGAGCGCTGCTTAGACGTCGCACCGCTCGGAGCCAGAGAGCTGCCCAGACCGTTGCACTGCTCGGAGCCAGAGAGCTGCCTAGACCATCGCACCGCTCGGAGCCAGAAAGCTGCCTAGACCGCCGCACCGCTCGGAGCCAGAGAGCTGCCTAGACCGCCGCACCGCTCGGAGCCAGAAAGCTGCCTAGACCGTCACACCGCTCGGAGCCAGAGAGCTGCCTAGACCGTCACACTGCTCGGAGCCAGAGAGCTGCCCAGACCGTTGCACTGCTCGGAGCCAGAAAGCTGCCTAGACCGCCGCACCGCTCGGAGCCAGAAAGCTGCCTAGACCGCCGCACCGCTCGGAGCCAGAGCGCTGCTTAGACCGTCACACCGCTCGGAGCCAGAGAGCTGCCTAGACCGTCGCACCGCTCGGAGCCAGAGCGCTGCTTAGACCGCCGCACCGCTCGGAGCCAGAGCGTTGCTTAGATCGCTTTGCCACTCAGAATCAGAGCGCAGCCTAGACTACTCTGCCACGGCAGTTCACCATTCTCTAGCAAGCAGGGAGGGTACTTGATGATACTTCATGTAAACAGCGCATTGCTTTTAATTGTTTTGTTTTAAGCCTTCACCAAGCCTTAGCCCTAACCTTAAGCACTCAAAACAAATACCTAAACTTAACCCTTTCAGTTTGTTTAACCTTGTAACCACACGGAATTAACCCTGGAACCACGTGATATGAATTGGTAAAATATTGACTTTCATCCAATTACGTCAAATTCCAAAGTGAAACTATGAGGTCAGGTCAGAACATGTCCTCTAAGTGCTCGCCTTGTGCTACGCCATCTAAATACCACAAACATAGATGCACACAGGCAAACATAGACATACACTCACACACATACGCATGCACGCAGACACAGTTCTACATGCCACAGTTCAAGACGTTTGCATTACCTGAGTATTTCGATAAATGACATGCATTGAACCGTGAGTAAAGTTATTCATTGTTGATTTTGACTACAACACCACATACACCACAACCTCATGAGAGTCTAATCACTTTGGCTGTGTTACCTGGCAGACTTAATTGTAAGGCAGTATTTCTCAATATATTGCAGGTACGTTGAACACTGCCCTAAACAGATGTGATGTTATTCAGCTTGTATTCCCTATTCAGTGATATTATGACAGCATTGTGGAAGATTTCCACTGATTTAGCTTGTAAGAAGAGTATAATCATCCTAGATGAACTGGTGAATTTTGAGCACTGATGTACCGTAAATGAATCATATGAGTTTTAGCTTATTAATTACCAAGTGTGTATCTTCAACTCCCTAAGTCAGCGTTGATTATCATCTATGTTCACAGCTGTTAAAATTTGAATCAAGTCAATCTGATTATCGATTCACCGCCACCCTCTCCCCTTCATCTCCTTCTTCTTATTTCAGGACTCAGCTGTTCTTAGGTTACCCCATGGGCCTCTGAGTGATGAATGCTCATTACAGTAGAAAAATGCATGCTAATCAATCAGTGGCTGCTTAGTGCAACTGTAATTTAAAGCAAATTTAGATTGCAGTAGAGTAGCTCAAGAGTATTTAGTATTTATTAGGATCCCCATTAGCTGCTGCCAAGAGAGATGATAACTCACACAGGTCTTAAATTACTGTTCTGATTTCAACCTAAAATGGCTGCCACGAAGGCCCTTGTCCACACTGCAGCCTATTCAGCAAATTATTCATTTGCCAGTTTCCATAGTGATTCTCCTTTACAAGCAGCAGACCTAAGTCTAGTTCCTAAGGCTATTACAACTCTGAGATAGTAACCTCAAAGCATCCTTGTTCTTCCTGTGTACACCATGGACATGCCTAGACATCTACACAAACACCATCTCACAATAGACATGCCTAGACATCAACGCAAACATCCATCCTACTCCGGACATGCCTAGACCTCTACGCAAACAGCCATCTCACGCCGGACGTGCCTAGACCTCTACGCAAACAGCCATCTCACGCCGGACATGCCTAGATCTCTACGCAAACAGCCATCTCACGCCGGACATGCCTAGACCTCTACGCAAACAGCCATCTCACGCCGGACATGCCTAGATATCTACGCAAACAGCCATCTCACGCCGGACGTGCCTAGATATCTACGCAAACAGCCATCTAACGCCACATGTGCCTAGACATCTGCGCAAGCATCCACCTTCAGTAAATTTGCCTTCTTTCTTGACAAACACAGACAAGACATGATGAAATGCTAAAGTCAATCAGTGGCGTACCTCCTATCTGTTTCTTTTTTTCATTACCTTGTATTTCCTACATTCAGTAGTTCAATTACTGGGACCTCCTTTGAGTGGCATTTCAATTTTTCTGCAGTAAAAGCAACAGGGAACCAGATAGACTATTCAATCTGACATAAACCTCAGAAAAAGGAAGTTGGATAAAGTAGCTGCTCTTAAAGTGAACTCTGCAAGGTTCAGGTTATTGCTGTCCTAGTCAGTGTCACTTTGATTAAGACATCCCTAATACATGTCAAGGTCACATCCAGCCAAGGACCAAGCAAGCAATGTGGTTCCAAGTTCAACCAAAGTGGCAATACCAAACAAATCACTATTACACTGACACGGTGGTGCCTGTGTCAAGGCGGCTCGCACCTTTCCCTTTTTGACCTAACACCTCCATCTCAAGGTGATCATACAGTGCCTTCAGAAAGTATTCTGACCGCTTGACTTTTTCCAAATTATTATGTTACAGCCTTATTCTAAAATTGATTAAAAAATATATTAAAAATCCTCAACAATCTACACACAATACCTCATAATGACAAAGTGAAAACAGGTTTTTATTTTAAAATGAAAAACAAATACCTTATTTACATAAGTATTCAGACCGTTTGATATGAGACTTGAAATTGAGCTCATGTGCATCCTGTTTCCATTAATCATCCTTGATTTTTCTACAGCTTTGATTTTTACCTGTGGTAAATTCAATTGATTGGACATGATTTGGATACGCACACACCTGTCTATATAAGGTCCACTGTTGACAGTGCATGTCGGAGCAATAACCAAGCCATGAGGTTAAAGGAATTGTTCGTAGAGCTCCAAGACAGGATTGTGTCGCGGCACAGATCTGGGGAAGGGTACCAAAGAACACAGTGGCCTCAATCATTCTTAAATGGAAGAGGTTTGTAACCACCAACACTCTTCCTAGAGCTGGCCATCTGTCCAAACTGAGCAATCGGTGGAGAAGGTCCTTGGTTAGGGAGATGACCAAGAACCCGATGGTCACTCTCTCAGAGCTCCAGAATTCTTCTGTGGAGAAGGAAGAACCTTGATACCAAGATTGAACTCTTTGGCCTGAATGCCAAGCGTCACATCTGGAGGAAACCTGGCACCATCCCTACGGTGAAGTATGGTGGTGACAGCATCATGCTGTGGGGATTTTTTTCAGCGGCAGGGACTGAGAGACTAGTCCGGATCGAAGGCAAAGATGAATGGCGCAAAGTACAGAGAGATCCTTGATGAAAACCTGCTCCTGAGCGCTCAAGACCTCAGACTGGGGTGAAGGTTCACCTTCCAACAGGACAAATACCCTAAACACACAGCCAAGACAATGCAGGAGTGGCTTCGAGTCAAATCTCTGAATGTCCTTGAGTGGCCTAGCCAAAGCCCGGACTTGAACCCGATCGAACATCTCCGGAGAGACCTGAAAATAGCTTTGCCGCAACGCTCCCCATCCTAACTCCAAGAACTTGAGAGGATCTACAGAGATGAATGTCAGAAACTCCACAAGTACTGTGCCAAGCATGTAGTGTCATACCCAAGAAGACTTGAGGCTGTAATCTTTGTCAAATGTGCTTCAACAAAGTACTGAGTAAACAGGACTGAATACTTATGTAATTGTGATATTTCAGTTTTTCTAAAAACCTGTTTTTTTTGTGTCATTATGGGGTATTGTGTGTAGATTGATGGGGGGGTGTAAACTATTTTATTACATTTTACAATAAGGCTGTAACCTAACAAAATGTGGGAAAAGTTAATGGGTCTGAATTACATTTACATTTACATTTAAGTCATTTAGCAGACGCAATGCTTTCCGAAGGCGCTGTACATGAAAAGTTACATAGTGCTGGAATAAAGAACGGTGCTGGTACACATTTTTGGTGTTCATATTTGATGGGTGGACATTGTGATTTCCCCAAGGCTATGACCTCTGACTTGTGTGTGTCACAAATTTGTATTTTTATTGGCAGAGTATGATGAATTAAGGGCGTCTTGCTTCAGGGTCACCGTGTTGGAGCCCTTATAGCTGTAATCAGCAGTAGAGACTATAGCAAAGCGATCCCCGTCCCGGTTTTGGAAAACATCTATGGGATTGGGCTGGAGGAATGTAACCATGCTCAATTTCATAGACAGAGCTATGGATGCAAAGACTGACCATGATATCAAAATGATGGTTTTAACCATGTTTTTATGCTATATATGGTTTGTTTTGTTTACAAAAATTGGAGTAAAACAAGCTTATGGGTTCTGATGGGGTACGATAGTTGAACTTGGATCATGAGGTGACGTTACTACATAAGTTATTTTCTTCAAGAATCAATGGGTCCATATCATTAATTTACAAGTCCAAAAATGGATATAGCAGCTGTAGATGACCTCTTTTACTTAAAATAGTATATCCCCAGTCACCACATAGTATATGTGAGGGAAAGTAGTGTCCAGTCCATGGCACTTCCAAATGTGTAAAAGCTGCCCCCATATTGAATGTATCAGATGCACGTTACTACCAGTACTTAATTTTGTGTTCACCAAGACATTAGTTTTACTTTTGATACTGTCGTGTCTTTGGCTATGCCGGATTAATTGCTATGACATGCTATTCTATAAAATACTTTCTCCGTAAATAATATCACCTGATTGAGCTAATCAGGTAAATGTAATTAACTAGAGAGTCGGGCACCACAAAATAATATTTATAGAGCTGTTATCTTCAGAATAAACTCTTGAAAATGTAGCAATATTTTACATCAATAGCAGTCAACATTAATCGTCATCTCAAATTCTGAAAGTTGTAAATTGGTTATCTGCAATAATCCTGGCTAACAAATTGAATCAGCAATACAAAATTGGGTTTTAATTATTTATTTACTAAATACCTAACTAATCAAACAGAATAACATATGCAAAGAATTAATTATACCTGGATAATTCTTTACGTCATAGGAAACGTCCCTAGCGGGCGGAACAGATATGACAGCTTGTTACACAAAGGAAAAGGGGCGGGGTTTGAGTGAAAGAGCGGGAGACTGGGGGAACAAAGGGAAGAAGCTGTGCTATCGTAAATACAGTATCTTATGCATTCTAAATTACCGCCCATTTGGAAAAGGAAAATGCAATAAATATTTACTCTGAGTTGCACTTCAGTAGGTTGGTGGTAGGTGGAAGGCCGTGTTGCCAAATTGAGTCCTCTGTCCTTTGACGAATGTCTCTGGTGGCCACTTGGATAAGTTGTAGTAACGTCGTTGTGTGGTAGATGGGATACTCTGTCTGTTCCTTCCTAACCTGCGTTTGCATCTGCGGTCGCTAACTCAACGGCTAGGAGGTATCACTTCTGTCGTGAATAAGAGTTCAAAGTTCATACCATTCGCAACCAAAGCTCATGCTGATGATGTTGGCTTCGTTCTGTAGTTTTTTCTGAACCATTATGACATGGGATCGTCATCTCATGTCCGTGGAACATATAGTTATGTTGTAGTCGAGCTTATATAGGAAGGAAGAGAAGGGTGTGTTTGAAAAGATGTATAGCCTTTGTCCCTTCACAGAGGCGGGCCACTGATTGAGCTAAAATCACATTTCATCCCATCACGAATAATTTCATATTCAAACATTTAAATTGAACAACAATTCCATGTGAATCTGATAACTCTGATGTATAGACTTTCCACTGTGGAGTTTGTCATCTTATCATTGATGAGAATGTTTCAGATGACAACCGAACTGACATCATATTCATTAAGTACCACTGCATATGTTCAATTGTTCGGATTACCAGAATATAGTTCATTTCCCCCCACATTCTGATGTCCCCAGAATCTCTATGTTAACCAACAAGGGGTTTTGCAAATGTAACCTTAGTAGGGTAGAGAGAGGAAAAAGGGGGGAAGAGGTATTTATGACAGTCATAAACCAACCCCCAGGCCAACTTCATGACAATACTCATGCTGGATAGAACAGAGGTGTTGTAATCTACATTTTTAAATTAGGAGATGAAACAACCACCACAATCTAGGGTCCTATTTAAGGAACTGAAATGTATTCTTACTTTGGGGGAGATTAACGTTTGAATTCTTCACATGCTCAACAAAACCAACGCTTACAGTGTTGTAACTTTAATGTATTACAGAGTTAATGTTTAAGTTAATTAATTGAGCTGTATCTAAAGACATTTCTTTACAGTTATTTACATATGTAATTGTATTGGTTAGTATTGAATTACGCTTTTTGCGACAGGAATGAGAGAGAGAACGCGCCAGTTATGTGCAGGTGCAAAGTGATTAAGCTGACCTTTCCGCTAGCATCTTACCTGCATTGCTCTGTAGAATCTAAAGTTGTTAAATGTAACGTGAACAAGTATTATTACTAAAAGAAGCTTTCATATCAAACCCGACGTCCCCGAGTCATTACTTTGAAGAGAGTTAATCTAAAATACAGTGCGATTCAAAGAAAATCTCTCCTACACATTAGGCCGAGTTCAAACATGCTTTCTCCCTGTGCGGAAATAATGTTATTTTAAAGTTAGTTGAATGTTTTTTAAAAATTTTTGAACTTGGCCCAGCCATCAGTTCATTGAACCTGTACTTCTTACAGCAATACAGCACTTCCCCCTCTTTCCTTTGTCTGCAGGAATCTGTCTCGCTGGTGGTTGATTGATTGAGCTTATTTATTTGTTTCTCTGGAGTGGAGGTACAGAGCTATGGATGAGGGGAAGAGGAGGGCACCCGAGGTTTGGTTTCTTGCTGACGGGGCTCATTTCTGTCCTAAGTGCTGTGGCATCCCCTCTCTAAAAACGTTGCCAACTACCTCAGTGGGAGGGCAAAAATAACACTGATGGTTTCATGACTCAGCAATATGACTGGATTGATTATTGAAGAAACCCGCCACTGGTTGGAATGATGTAACCTACTACAGGTGAAGGGCTGCCCTCTGCCTCATTGACAAGTCCCACTTCTTTTGATATGTTTTTCAAAGAATGTTTGTTTGTCTCATCTTTTGTGGATTCAGCTAAAGCTAAACCATTGTTTCGTTAAAATATGTAATGAACTGTACATTTCCCAAAATTAGGATAACTGAATAATTTAATTATTAATAGTAGGCATTATCAATGTACAAAATGGTTGTTATTTCGAGACTAACGAAAGGCTAGTACATGAAATATGTTTGGCTGTGCAGTATACAAAATAGATGTTGTCCATTTTAAATACTGCTCAGGAGAAGACTAATGGTATGCCATGGGTTGTATCACCTGTACCTATACTGACTTCTCAAGATCTAATTGTTCCCTCTCTCCCTGATCGCCTCTCTGCCGTTCTGTCCTATTCCCTGTTTTTTGCTTTCCTTCTCCCTTGCTCTCTCTCTTTTTCTTTCTCAAGTCAAATATAATTGTATTTGTCACATGCGCCGAATACAACGGGTACACCTTACTGTGAAATGCTTACTTACAAGAGAAGGGAGGGAGGACGACATTGAGGTAATTAATATCTACAGCCTAGAGAGAGCTGTCTGCGTTTCCAGTCATCTCTCTATTTCTCACTCTCTCTAGGCTGTATATATTCATTTTCTCTCTGTCCTTCTCCTTCCTGCCTTCTCTCTGCCCTCTCCATTCTGAGTGGAGCCTGGCTGCAGCAATTAGCTGGCTGCCCGATGAGGAAAGTAAGGGCCATAATAGTCCCATTAGGAGACAGTGGAGAGGGAATAAAAAACCTGGGCCATGCCAGGCTAGGGCATTCATCTCTCCTAGCACATGATCAATGAATTAAATGGAAGTTGAAGGGCGCCAAATGGACGGTGTGTCATCTTCGCTTCTCTGTTGGGGAAATCCAGAGCAGGACGGAAAGTGGGCCCTGTGTAGTGTACAGTAACTGAATGAGTTCATGATTTTGTTATTGTTTTGTGTAATTGGTGTTTAGCAGTACAACTGGTTACATTACTTTAATACAATATATCAGTTGATGTGTATATCACATTTGTTTTATTTGAAGACTATTATTTCATTCTAAGTCATCTCATCTCTATAAAGCTGCTGCCTATGCTGTCTGACAAAATCACTATTTTAGAAGTTCTTCAAAGTAAATAAGGGAATACGTTTATGACTGCTGAATACCACCACATTGAACAGTTCAGGTTGGATCTGATTTATCTTTAGTTAAACTGCTCATTGAGCTCACAGAAAAACAAAAACAAAATGGAATTCAAATAATTAAACTGACATCGTCATTAGTTGTTTAAAAACCACAGAAATGTCAGTTAATCGCTCAGCACTACTATAGGGTAATGAAAGTTCACATTAGAGTATACAGCCTATGTCTCTCACTCTGTCTTTTTAATTTATCTTTGGTTTGCTAATAACCTCCGGCATCTTGTGGCCTTCAGCTATCTTCTGACCCATCCCTCTTCCTTTTCTTTCTGACAGAGGGCAATCTGTATTGTTTTATTCATGCCCATTGCTGAAGGCTCTAATATTTCCACCTCCATTCCCGTGTCTGACATAATCACAATCACCATTTATCATAGTTATGCTCATATTATTCAGATCAGGAAAAAGTCAAGTAGTGTGAATTCTAGAACATTAGAATAAAGCCTAAACGAAGAAAGGCTGTTCTATATTATACTCTACTTTTGAATGTCATTGATCCCAAAGTTAGGGCTGTGATGGTCATGCAATTTTGGATAACTGTTATTTGTCAGCCAAATGACCATGGTCACTGTCAATGTTCCCTGTCATTTCTTCATCACCGAGCAAATTTCAGGTCTGCTAAGAGCAAGCTTGAACTTTGTGAAAATGTTGTGCAAACTCAGCGTGCGTTTACTATGAACACTGAGGCTGTATCCAGTTACATTAGTTATAACATACCCCCCATGTAGGCTTCTGTGGCTATTTGATCATAATTTAGACCTACTAGAGTGGCCTAACATAAAAAACAATAGAGAAAATGCATCCCATAACATTTTAACCTGGAAATAGCTGTACTATCATTCAGCCTACAGTAGAAGCCAATGTGTGGTGTTCAATCTAGGCCTACATTCCATGAGACTTCAGAAAAAAACATGCAGGGCTTGACATTAACCTGTTCATCCATTTGTCCTTCAGACCAAGGTGACTGAATATGTCATTGTGTTGTTTTATGCAAGAAGCCACTTTACAAAATGAAAATGCATTATTATTCCCATACCATTATTACAGTGAACCAGACAACATATGATACTGTCTACATATTGGCTACTTAGCTTACTCAATCCTGTCTCAAAATACAACACTGCCCCGTTAAGACGAAAAAAAATGTTATTTACCTGACTCGCTTTTCAAAGATGCGTAGAAATGTACACGTTTTGTGTTCTCGTAGGAAGCAATCACTCCCCTATTGCTGACTACAAATGATCTATAACTTGGCTAATAACTCACTAACGAGCAAAGGATATGAACAAAATGTGCACACGTGGTACATGCAGCTTTCACTTTGATCTCAAAACAAGTGCATCTACTCATGACAGCTAATGCTGTGAACACAGTCCAGTTCAATGTAAATGGCACAGATCCATATATGGCAAAGGTCTATTTGCATATAGGCCTCCTGCAGCTCAGATTTGTTTATGCCGCACTGGTCTGTGTAGAGTATTGGCTGAGTTGTGCTTGTCTATGTAATAGAATCCTACTCTGATGCTTTCTACCTACAGCAAAATCTCTTCAATAATTCATTTTGTTTTGGTATTCTTACATTTTTACATTTAAGTCATTTAGCAGACGCTCTTATCCAGAGCGACTTACAAATTGGTGCATTCACCTTATGACATCCAATGTATGTATGTTGCATTCAAGGTGGCTAATATTACAATGATTCGATCACAATTGCCACAGTAAAGGGAAACGTTGATAGTGTTAACAGGAAAAACTCTAGAACAGTGGCCACCAACCTTTTCTGTGTCAAGATCACTTCCTGAGTCAAAATGCATCATTTAAAAATAAGCCTATGCAACATTAACCAAATACAAACAGTACTGTAGCAATGAGGTTTGTGCAGTAAGTTATAGGCCCAATACATTATGACCGCATATTGGCTTTGCTTGAATTACCCTTCCAATCCATTGTTGTTCGGGCCATTGTTTTATATTATATTTCCAAATTTGAGGTAGGTTACATGGTCACACCGGTAATAGATCATGGGCTGATGGTGCCTGCATCTGATGGTCAGTCTCACAGGAGGGAGAGAGCAGCAGTCTGAGGGTTCGCCTCTCAACTTCCCTCCGCTCTCCCATTCTGACACTGATTAAAAAGGGACAACATCTTCCAACTGATGGGGCGACTCGAGTCTCACCGCGTTATGCATGTACAGTTAGAGTCGGAAGATTACATACACCGTAGGCCAAATACATTTAAACTCAGTTTTACACAAATGCTGACATTTAATCCTCGTAAAAATATGTCTTATGTTAGTTAGGATCACTACTTTATTTTAAGAATGTGAAATGTCAGAATAATAGTAGAGAGAGATTTCTTTCAACTTTTATTTCTTTCATCACATTCCTAGTGGGTCAGAATTTTACATACACTCAATTAGTATTTGGTAGCATTGCCATTAAATTGTTTAACTTTGGTCAAACATTTTGGGTAGCCTTCCACAAGCTTCGCACAATAAGCTGGGTGAATTTTGGCCCATTCCTCCTGACAGAGCTGGTGTAACTGAGTCAGGTTTGTAGACCTCCTTGCTCACAAACGCTTTTTCAGTTCTGCCCACAAATATTCTATAGGATTGAGGTCAGGGCTTTGTGATGGCCACTCCAATACCTAGACTTTGTTGTCCTTAAGCCATTTTGCCACAACTTTGGAAATATGCCTGGGGTCGTTGTCCATTTGGAAGACCCATTTGCGACCAAGCTTTAACTTCCTGATGTCTTGAGATGTTGCTTCAATATATCCACATAGTTTTCCCTACCTCATGAGACCATCTATTTTGTGAAGTGCACCAGCCCCTCTTGTAGCAAAGCACCCCCACAACATGATGCTGCCACCCCTGTGCTTCACGGTTGGGATGGTGGTCTTCGGCTTGCAAGCCTCCCCCTTTTTCCTCCATACATAACAATGGTCATTATGGCCAAACAGTTCTGTTTTTTTTCATCATGCCAGAAGACATTTTTCCAAAAAGTATGATCTTTGTCCCCATATGCAGTTGCAAACCATAGTCTGGCTTTTTTATGGCCTTTTAGAAGCAGTGGCTTCTTCCTTGCTGAGTGGCCTTTCAACTTATGTCGATATAGGACTCGTTTTACTGTGGATATAGATACTTTTGTACCGGTTTCCTCCAGCATCTTCACAAGGTTCTTTGCTGTTTTTCTGGGATTGATTTGCACTTTTCGCACTAAAGTACCTTCATCTGTAGGAGACAGAATGCATCTCCTTCCTGAGCGGTATGATGGCTGCGGGGTCCCATTGTGTTTATACTTGCATACTATTGTTTGTACAGATGAATGTGGTGCCTTCAAGCGTTTGGAAATTTCTCCCAAGGATGAACCAGACTTGTGGAGGTCTTAATTTTTTTTTATTGAGGTCTTGGCTGATTTCTTTTTATTTTCCCATGATGTCATGCAAATAGGCACTGAGTTTGAAGGTAGGCCTTGAAATACATCCACAGGTACACCACCAATTGACTCAAATTTTGTCAATTAGCCTATCAGAAGCTTCTAAAGCCATGTCATAATGTTCTGGAATTTTCCAAGCTGTTTAAAGGCACAGTCAACTCAGGGTATGTAAACTTCTGACCCACTGGAATTGTGATACAGTGAATTATAAGTGAAATAATCTGTCTGTAAACAATTGTTGGAAAATATGTCATGCGCAAAGTAGATGTCCTAACCAACTTGTCAAAACTATAGTTTGACTTCAACCTAAGTGTATTTAAACCTCCGACTTCAACTGTATCATGCAAAAAACATGTTACTTTAAACTTCTTCACAACAGTATCTCGGACCTGCCTGGTGTGTTCCTTGTTCTTCATGATGCTCTCTGCGCTTTTAACGGACCTCTGAGACTATCACAGTGCAGGTGCATTTATACGGAGACTTGATTACACACAGGTGGATTGTATTTATCATCATTAGTCATTTAGGTCAACATTGGATCATTCAGAGATCCTCACTGAACTTCAGGAGAGAGTTTGCTGCACTGAAAGTAAAGGGGCTGAATAATTTTGCACGCCCAATTTTTCAGTTTTTGATTTGTTAAAAAAGTTTGAAATAACCAATAAATGTCGTTCCACTTCATGATTGTGTCCCACTTGTTGTTGATTCTTCACAAAAAAATACAGTTTTATATCTTTTATGTTTGAAGCCTGTTTGAAGCCTGAAATGTGGCAAAGGTCGCAAAGTTCAAGGGGGCCGAATACTTTCGCAAGGCACTGTACATGTTGAACCCCAAGTATGCTGGAAAGAGCATCCTGTCTGGTGCAGGCCTATGGTGTCATCACTACTGTGTCTCGCCACCTTGGCCTGGATGAGGGCAAGGTTCTTGGCAGTCTGGTGAAGTATACTTCCACGCAAGGGCTTTGGGATGGAGATGCAATATCGCAGTTGTGCCAACATATCTCATCAGCCACCTGGTGGAAGGGACTTTGTGGATCTGGGGCTCTTTCCCCTGTTGCCTCCATCATCCTCCAAATCCCACCAACATCAGCCGCCTCAGAGAGCAACTGGTCCTTGTTTGGGAACACGCACACCAAGGCACGCAACCGGCTGACCAATAAAAGGGTTGAAAAATTGGTGGCCATGTTGTCTTGTTTGGTGTTTTTTGAGCCTGACAACAAGCCATCAAGGTTGGAAAGTGATAGTGAAGATGAGGCCTCAGAGTCTGCTGTTCAAGAGGTGGACATTGAGGAGGTCCAGGGAGAAGACATGGAAGCCTGAAAGGAAGACAACCAAAGCTTTTGTTTTTAGACTCTCATTTTACAGATGTATATTGGAAATGTTTTTGGGTGATGCCATGGATCTTTGGGGATCATTCAATATTCACTTTATTTTGTTGTTCAGTGAAATCATCCCATGTGAAGAGTCAACTCATTTAAAGTTCAATTTGTAACTAAATTGTTGTTTTTTATTTATATTGGAAGGATTTCATCATTTGCAATTATGATTAGGTAAAAGGTTTGTTACTGTCTCCATATGATATGGTAAATATATCCAATACAAAAAACATGAATATTAATTTGCATATTTTCCCATATATTCCCGTTAATTTCCACGGAAAGTTTCAACCTCTTGAATATTCCCCATAATGTGCAACCCTAATCCTGACCATTATGAGTTGGATCCGAGTTGGCAACCTCAATGCTAATGGAGCTATACACCTGCATACAAATGATATGGAGTGAATGTACTGTTGGCCCACTTCATTTAAGTGCAGTTGATTGATTATGCCTTACTCCAAGTCTCCAACGCAAATTATTTGAGCGTAAATGTGTAAATGATTACCTGTGTTTTTTTTCTACCACAGGATTAACTATTAGCATGTCATTGTGTAATTTTAAATATATACAATAGTCTTTAAAGGTGATACATTTAGTTATGTTTTGTCTACGTGTGCGACTTCCAGTAGTAGTAGTTTGTTTATTGTTCATGATGTGTAATTGATTGATTTATTAATATGAATATTATATCACAAACCCACATTTTGTCATTACACCTTCCATTCCTCGCCCTCCTCTCATCTCTCCCTCCCTCCTCTCATATCTCTCCCACAGAGGAGGGCTATGAGCAGTTCCGTGTGGCAGAGAAGTCCCATGGTAACTGGGTGAAGCTGGTGGTGGAGGGCAACACATCAGAGGTGCTGACCAACATGGGGAAGAAGGTGTTCAAGCAGTACCTGGAGGCCCTCAGGGCCATGAGCGAAGCCCTCAGCAAGCAGCTGGGCAAATATGACATATATTCCATGGTGGTGGGCATGGTCCTTGTCTTCCAGGTGGGTATTGGAGTGTTGCCCCTAGATGCTTGTCAGTTTGTAATTTTCCTCACGAATTGCTAAGGTTAGGCTTGAAGGGAAACTGATCCTAGATCTGTACCCAGTGGAAACAGCACCCCGGAGCTGGGAGTGGGCCAAGAATCAGGGGGCAGGAACATTCCTGATGAGGGTGGTGGTGGTGAGGCTGTAGTGAATAATATATTGTGTATATATACCTCACATGTGACCCGTAATAACACTATGCAATTTCTATATTAACAAAGTATATTCATATATTATCTGACTCCATATGTGTATATGGACAATTTAGCAATGTGCAAGCAGGACTGTTGAGTTACAAGAAAATACTATCAAGAAATGTCTGGGAGCTTCCAATCAGATATCAGACCTAAAGGATGTCATCACAACAGCTTCCCAGAGGTGTGACAGAATGGGGGTTGTTGAGAGCAACACAGACATTTCAGCATTCCTGAAAAACGCATCATGATTAGGGACACTTTTCTACATACCCAAACTGTTAAGTACAGTATACATGCATGCCAGTGCATGGTATGGTGTGTGACCATGGTGTTATATTGCTGATGGTTTCTATGTTGTATGGCATTGGCCTAAATAAGCACTTAGCATTCTAAACTGTTGGGATGAGGTACCTACATCCATAAAGATCCCACATCCAAATATATTACCATTTTAAGATGCCAATTCTGCTCCTGAAGAGACTCAAAATCTAGACTAGGCATATTCATAGAACACAATCAGTATTAATGAAACAAATGTAATGTTGATATTACGCTTCACTTTATTAAAGCCCATGGTTTACATAGTGTTGATATAGCCTTCAATTATTTAAATGACCTTGAGCTAGTGTGAGAAGAATTCGGCAGTTGGAACAGATCTCTACTGCTCTTTGTTGAGCAAGCATTTCTCCAAGTAAACTTTTTCTGGGGCCGAAGGGGCTCGCGGTAACTACAACTTTACAACATTCCTTGGCTTGTACAACGATTCTGCCACGTGAACGATATTGAATGGGGCAATTCCCACACGTTCCCTTCAAAACAAATTAACAAAGCTAAATCTGCCGCACTGACTGTTGCAGTCACAACTAATGTGCATTTCAATATGTTTTGATCATTTAATCTTGGAGAAGAGGCTTTAATATGCAAAAAGCTAATTTTGCGGTAGAAGCTGAAAACAATAATTGTAACAATCACAGAACGTGTTGGCAACTGCTCCCTTGCAATTCCTTGTGTAAGGGTTTGACTTAACGTAGGACTGTTTTGGATCATTGGTAGAGCTGTTTTTATCAAATATACTGTATGTTATAACCTCATGGGTTTAGAATAGGGCTAGGAACTGCCAGGGACCTCATGATATTATCACCATACTGTCAATATGATAATGTATTGCAATTCTCACGATTCTAAATGTATTGCGATTTGATGTTCCAAACATATTGCTCACCATATATCTGCTGCAGAGAGACAAGAGAGCCATGAGAAAGCGAGTTTTGATCAGTCAGGGAGATAAAATTCCTGAAAACATGTTGGCCCACTATTTAAAAAGGAGATGGAGAACAAGCTATAGGTTGAAAAATAGTTTTGGCGTAGGTACAGTCGCGATAGCGCTGGCTTTTAAAAAACAATAGGTTGCGTCAAAGTATCAATAAAATATCCAAAATAATATTGGGATATTTAACTGTTGATTAAAAAATAAATATGTTTGCATCCACTTTTAGAATTTGCTTAGAAATGGTAAATACTGTACTCACAAGTCATAATTCCAGTTTATACGGTTTTCCATTTGAATTCACTGGCTTTGCTGTCATGTTCACGCTTTTAGACTGTTTTCCTTCAAGTTACTTATTTCTTATCAGAGATAAAAATGCTAATTCTAGCATGACATAGAACGCTCTGTATAGACTCCCCAGTAAGCATTATTGGGAGCAGTGGGGAAAGTTGATAAAAAATATCCCTAACTCTGAATTGAAACTAAGAAGTGTCCCTCAGAGGTGACTGCCTCCCATCTGGAAGAAAGAAGTGAAAGATGCAAAGAGAGAAAAGAGGCTGTTTTCAAAAGAAAAAGTTGGACTTGTCAGCATTTTGTTACAGTCAGTACTCAAGGACAAAGCAACTAGTCATCTTTCTAGTGCACCGTCCCTGATAGATTTAGTCTGTAGAGATGGGACGAAAAAGGGAACTGCATAGCAAAGGACATGGAACACGTGTCTCTGGTGTTTAATTTGAAAAGAAAGAGCTTGCATATTTGCTTCCAAGACGGCACATTCAAAGGTTCCAGTTGAAAGACTTCAGTCAAGTCAAAATGCAAATATCGAGAAGCACACAAATGATGCTTTAGCTTTGACTCAATCCAAGCCACATCAACCACGGATTGACAAATGTCTGTTCTCTGTACCCTCACACTCTACTTGCGGACCCTTGACTCAAGTGTTACCTCATAGCTTGCCCATCTATCCATCCATCTCTTTCCATCTGCTGTTTCCTTTACTGTTTGACTCATACAACAGTTGCAACAACAGAGATGAGCTTGGTCTGTCTGGTGTTAGTGCTGTATCTGCATGCATATGTAAATACACCATTGAGTGTGTTTTTATTTAATTCCAGGATTTTCTGAGTGTGTGCATTCCCCTTTCTCTTTCCAGCTCCTTCTCCTCCTGCTGCTGGCCATGCCTGAGGCACTGAGCAGTGCCTCAGAGGTGGATCTCCCTGTGTCCTCTGCTCTGCTCTCGCTGCCCTTCTACCTGCTGTGCTTGCTCCTCTCCTCCGTGCACGTGCTGGTGTGCACCTCGGCCGAGAGCTCCTGTTACTTCTGCAGCCTCTCCTGGGGACTGGTGTTCGGGGCAGTGGCCCTCTCCTCAGCCCTGCTCTGCATCCTGGTATCCATGGCAGCCAGGAGGGTAGCAAAGCCCCCTGGGAAGGTGAGTACATCAACACTGAGACATTAGTAGCTCTTTGTCTTCTAAAGACTGGTCATATTTTACGCTCTGCTGTTTTCCTTGTGTGTATTGAAAACAACCTAGCAATTAATGGTAGTAGTTACGTTTTGGGTTCTTTTGAAGTAATTAAAACAAGCACCTCTTAACCATTTCATAACAGCATATCGTAACAGTATCTTTCACTGACATTTCTCTTACATTTAAATTAGACCACTTTTGAGGTCTGAAAAGGTGCATGGTCTTTTCTGACCATCCCCAACCACAGTAGCCTATTCCCTGCCATCGGCATCTTTGCGGAGACAGATGAAATAATTGCATTAGCGTCATAGTGCAAAACGAGCATGTTGATTAAAAAAAAGGCCTTCCAAGCCTTCCTCCTGGCAGAGGTTCTGAAAGAGCTGCAAAACCTGGACCCGTACAAATCAGCTGGGTTTGACAATCTGGACCCTCTATTTCTGAAACTATCCGCCGCCATTGTTGCAACCCCTATTACCAGCCTGTTCAACCTCTCTTTCATATCGTCTGAGATCCCCAAGGACTGGAAAGCTGCCGCGGTCATCCCCCTCTTCAAAGGGGGAGACACCCTGGACCCAAACTGTTTCAGACCTATATCCATCCTGCCCTGCCTATCTAAGGTCTTCCAAAGCCAAGTCAACAAACAGATCACTGACCATCTCGAATCCCACCATACCTTCTCCGCTGTGCAATCTGGTTTCCGAGCCAGTCAAGGGTGCACCTCAGCCACGCTAAAGGTACGAAACGATATCATATCCGCCATCGATAAAAGACAGTACTGTGCAGCCGTCTTCATCAACGTCGCCAAGAATTTCGACTCTGTCAATCACCATATTCTTATCGGCAGACTTAGTAGCCTCGGTTTTTATAATGACTGCCTTTTCTGGTTCTCCAACTACTTTGCAGACAGACTTCAGTGTGTGTCAAATCAGAGGGCATGCTGTCCGGTCCTCTGGCAGTCTCTATGGGGGTGCCACAGGGTTCAATTCTCAGGCCGACTCTTTTCTCTGTATATATCAATGATGTTGCTCTTGCTGCGGGCGATTCCCTGATCCACATCTACGCAGACGACACCATTCTGTATACGTCTGGCCCTTCCTTGGACAATGGGCTATCTAACCTCCAAGCGAGCTTCAATGCCACACAACACTCCTTCCCGTGACCTCCAACTGCTCTTAAACGCTAGTAAAACCAAATTCATGCTTTTCAACCGTTCGCTGCCTGCACCAGCACGCCCGACTAGCATCACCACCCTGGATGGTTCCGACCTAGAATATGTGGACATCTATAAGTACCTAGGTGTCTGGCTAGACTGTAAACTCTCCTTCCAGACTCATATCAAACATCTCCAATCCAAAATCAAATCTAGAATCGGCTTACTATTTCGCAACAAAGCCTCCTTCATTCACGCCACCAAACTTCCCCTAGTAAAACTGACTATCCTACCGATCCTCGACTTCGGCGATGTCATCTACAAAATGGCTTCCAATACTCAGCAAACTGGATGCAGTTTATCAAAGTGCCATCCGCTTTGTTACTAAAGCACCTTATACCACCCACCACTGCGACCTATATGCTCTAGTCGGCTGGCCCTTGCTACATATTCGTCGCCAGACCCACTGGCTCCAGGTCATCTACAAGTCTGTGCTAGGAAAAGCTCTGCCTTATCTCAGTGTACTGGTCACGATGGCAACACCCACCCGTAGCACGCGCTCCAGCAGGTGTATCTCACTGATCATCCCTAAAGCCAACACCTCAATCGGCCGCCTTTCCTTCCAGTTCTCTGCTGCCAATGACTGGAACGAATTGCGAAAATTGCTGAAGCTGGAGACTTATATCTCCCTCACCAACTTCAAACATCTGCTATCTGAGCAGCTAACAGATCGCTGCAGCTATACATAGTCCTTCGGGAAATAGCCCACCCAATTTACCTACCTCATCCCCATACTGTTTTTATTTATTTACTTTTCTGCTCTTTTGCACACCAGTATCTCTACCTGCACATGACCATCTGATCATTTATCACTCCAGTGTTAATGTGCTAAATTGTACTTATTCGCCTACCTCCTCAAGCCTTTTGCACACAATGTATATAGACTCCTTTTTTTAACTTAAAAAAAATTATACTGTGTTATTGACTTGTTAATTGTTTACTCCATGTGTAACTCTGTGTTGCTGTCTGTTCACACTACTATGCTTTATCTTGGCCAGGTCGCAGTTGTAAATGAGAACTTATTCTCAACTAGCCTACCTGCTTAAATAAAGGTGAAATAAATAAATAAAATACAAAATTTCAAAATTGCACCTCAAGCATGCAACAAAAAGAGAAGTGAATAATGAACGTTCATTTACCCTTGCTAGATAAAGGCAGACAAGTTTTTAAAGACAAACCAGTATTTTTCTCCATCTAATGAGATTAGAAACACCCGTGTCACCAAGCTTTCTCAATTACAGTATGTCTGAAGAAGTGGCCACTTCTACCCCTTCTGGGAACTAACAGAAAGTGCTGACAGGTGAAAAGAATGTCGAGAGAGAAAAGGCTAATAAGTGAGTCTGTTCCAGAGAAAAAATTATTGCCCTTCCCATGCACCTAAATAAAGAGCTGGAAGGAAGATATCGTCTTGTTTGTTGAGGTCGTGTTGTGCAGTGAAACATAGGGAGTCTGACAAGCCATTGATCACTTCAGTTAGTTTCTCCATACAGTCTGACATGCATTGATCACTGCAGTTATGGTCTTCTCTCCATAGAGTGTGAGTCTTGTTTATGTTATTTGGGGTTAGGGTTGCCTAAACAGATGTCAGAAACACTTTTTTAACGTTTGAAATCTTTTGCTAAGTGGACATCTTGTATGGTCGGCTCTCCTTTAGCTGGATGATGTGTCCAATGATGCTTACTCTGTCCAAGAGACAATCACATTCTGGAGCTATGTACTAACATGACAATAGCAGTGTTCGAATACTCATACTAAACGCACTAATGCCAGCAGCATACCACCCTGCATACCACTGCTGGCTTGCTTCTGAAGCTAAGCAGGGTTGGTCCTGGTCAGTCCCTGGATGGGAGACCAGATGCTGCTGGAGGGCCAGTAGGGGAGGCACTCTAAAAAAAAAATCACAAATGATATCCCAATTCCCCAGCCCTGTGTAGGGTGCCGTCTTTCGGATGGGGCGTTAAATGGATCTTCTGACTCTCTGGGGCCATTAAAGATCATATGGCACTTATCGTAAGAGTAGGGGTGTTAACCCCGGTGTCCTGGCTAAATTCCCAATCTGGCCCTCAAACCATCATGGTCACCTAATAATCCCCAGTTTACGATTGGCTCATTCACCCCCCTCCTGTCCCCTGTAACTATTCCCCAGGCCGTTGCTGTAAATGAGAACGTGTTCAATTTACCTGGTAAAATAACGAATAAAAAAAAATAACCATACTATTTGTGAATTAGTATATAGAATGCTTATAGGTCATAGTATGCCAAAAGTTCCCGGATGTTGTACTAAATTTGCCAAGATATGAAGTTTTACGTGCTTTAGGGCCCATAATGCAATTATTCAGGAAATGGGCGTGGCTTCACATCTTTCAGAAAATGTCGGAAAATATCCAGCCGAAGTACGAGAGCGGATACAAATGCATTGTTTTAACTAATTATGACAATGTTCAGAAAATGTATCAATGTAATAAAGTAATTACTTTTCAAATATGTTACCTTACACGTTATGTTGGCTGACAATTTGTTAGCTATTCTGTCCTTTGCTCTGGCTACCTACTCCGATTTCAGAGCACTCTCGTCTGAGTGTACCAGAGCATAGAATAATGAATTTACGAATACTCAACACCGGTTGAATATTGCAGGTGTTAGTAGGCTAAAAAAAACGTAATTAAATGGTTGCCAGCAGCACAGTTGCAGTCATGCTCTGCTAGAGCCAGTAAAATGGTCAGAGTGGCCTAATTTGTGTCTGGAAGTAGCTAGCCAATGTTAGCTTGGGTGCTTGACTGCCGTTGTAAGGTCAGAACGCTCAAATCAACCCTACTCCTCGGCCTGAGCGTCCTGTGTGCGCTTGGAGAGTGAAAGGCTGTGAATTTACAAACAGACAATCTGACAACGCTCTGAATTTGCGGGCGCACTCTGGCACTCCATATTGAATTTAAGAACACACCCGAAGTCGTAAAATGTCTAACTAGTAAGTTGTTAGGCTAACTACAGTGCCTTGCAAAATTATTCACCCCCCTTGCGTTTCTCCTATTTTGTTGCAATTCAACCTATAATTTAAATGGATTTTTATTTGGATTTCATGTAATGGACACAAAATAGTCAAAATTGGTTTAGAGAAATTAGGAAAAAAACGTATTTCAAAAAAATAAAAAACGGAAAAGTGGTGCGTGCATATGTATTCACCCACTTTGCTATGAAGCCCCTAAATAAGATCTGGTGCAACCAATTACCTTCAGAAGTCACGTAATTAGTTAGATTGCAGCAGGTGGACTTTATTTAAGTGTCACATGATCTCAGTGTGTATATATGTATATATATACATATATATACACCTGTTCTGAAAGGCGCCAGAGTCTGCAACACCACTAAGCAAGCGGCACCACCAAGCAAGCGGCACCATGAAGACCAAGGAGCTGTCCATATAGGTCAAGGACAAAGTTGTGGAGAAATACAGATCAGCGTTGGGTTATAAAAAAAAATATCAGAAACTTTGAACATCCAACGATACACCATTAAATCCATTATTTAAAAAAATTAAAGAATATGGCACCAGAACAAACCTGCCAAGAGAGGGCTGCCCACCAAAACTCACGGACCAGGCAAGGAGGGCATTAATCAGAGAGGCAACAAAGAGAACCGTGTAGGAGCTGCAAAGCTCCACAACGAACATTGGAGTATCTGTCCATAGGACCACTTGAAGCCGTACACTCCACAGAGCTGGGCTTTATGGAAGAGTGGCCAGAAAAAAAAGCCATTGTTTAAAGAAAAAAATAAGCAAACATTTTTGGTGTTCGCCAAAAGGCATGTGGGAGACTCCCTAAACATATACACTGCCTTGCGAAAGTATTCGGCCCCCTTGAACTTTGCAACCTTTTTCCACATTTCAGGCTTCAAACATAAAGATATAAAACTGTATTTTTTTGTGAAGAATCAACAACAAGTGGGACACAATCATGAGGTGGAACGACATTTATTGGATATTTCAAACTTTTTTAACAAATCAAAAACTGAAAAATTGGGCGTGCAAAATTATTCAGCCCCCTTAAGTTAATACTTTGTAGCGCCACCTTTTGCTGCGATTACAGCTGTAAGTCGCTTGGGGTATGTCTCTATCAGTTTTGCACATCGAGAGACTGACATTTTTTCCCATTCCTCCTTGCAAAACAGCTTGAGCTGTGTGGTTGGATGGAGAGCATTTGTGAACAGCAGTTTTCAGTTCTTTCCACAGATTCTCGATTGGATTCAGGTCTGGACTTTGACTTGGCCATTCTAACACCTGGATATGTTTATTTTTGAACCCTTCCATTGTAGATTTTGCTTTATATTTTGGATTATTGTCTTGTTGGAAGACAAATCTCCCCGTCCCAGTCTCAGGTCTTTTGCAGACTCCATCAGGTTTTCTTCCAGAATGGTCCTGTATTTGGCTCCATCCATCTTCCCATCAATTTTAACCATCTTCCCTGTCCCTGCTGAAGAAAAGCAGGCCCAAACCATGATGCTGCCACCACCATGTTTGACAGTGGGGATGGTGTGTTCAGGGTGATGAGTTGTGTTGCTTTTACGCCAAACATAATGTTTTGCATTGTTGCCAAAAAGTTCCATTTTGGTTTTATTTGACCAGAGCACCTTCTTCCACATGTTTGGTGTGTCTCCCAGGTGGCTTGTGGCAAACTTTAAACAACACTTTTTATGGATATCTTTAAGAAATGGCTTTCTTCTTGCCACTCTTCCATAAAGGCCAGATTTGTGCAATATACGACTGATTGTTGTCCTATGGACAGAGTCTCCCACCTCAGCTGTAGATCTCTGCAGTTCATCCAGAGTGATCATGGGCCTCTTGGCTGCATCTCTGATCAGTCTTCTTCCTTGTATGAGCTGAAAGTTTAGAGGGACGGCCACGTCTTGGTAGATTTGCAGTGGTCTGATACTCCTTCCATTTCAATATTATCGCTTGCACAGTGCTCCTTGGGATGTTTAAAGCTTGGGAAATATTTTTGTATCCAAATCCGGCTTTAAACTTCTTCACAACAGTATCTCGGACCTGCCTGGTGTGTTCCTTGTTCTTCATGATGCTCTCTGTGCTTTTAACGGACCTCTGAGACTATCACAGTGCAGGTGCATTTATACGGAGACTTGATTACACACAGGTGGATTGTATTTATCATCATTAGTCATTTAGGTCAACATTGGATCATTCAGAAGTCATCACTGAACTTCTGGAGAGAGTTTGCTGCACTGAAAGTAAAGGGGCTGAATAATTTTGCACACCCAATTTTTCAGTTTTTGATTTGTTAAAAAAGTTTGAAATATCCAATAAATGTCGTTCCACTTCATGATTGTGTCCCACTTGTTGTTGATTCTTCACAAAATAATACAGTTTTACATCTTTATGTTTGAAACCTGAAATGTGGAAAAAGGTCGCAAAGTTCAAGGGGGCCGAATACTTTCGCAAGGCACTGTAGAAGAAGGTACTCTGGTCAGATGGCCTTTTGGCCATCAAGGAAAACGCTATTTCTGGCTCAAACCCAACACCTCTCATCACCCCGAGAACACCATCATGGTGGTGGCAGCATCATGCTGTGGGGCTGTTTTTCATCGGCAGGGACTGGGAAACTAGTCAGAATTGAAGGAATGATGGATGGCTCTAAATACAGGGAAATTCTTGAGGGAAACCTGTTTGTCTTCCAGAGATTTGGGAATCTGTGGTATGACTTAAAGATTGCACCAGCGGAACCCATCCAACTTGAAGGAGCTGGAAAAGTTTTGCCTTGAAGAACGGGCAATAATCCCAGTGGCTAGATGTGCCAAGCTTATAGAGAAATAACCCAAGAGACTTGCAGCTGTAATTGCTGCAAAAGGTGGCTCTACAAAGTATTGACTTTGGGGGGGGGTTGAATAGTTATGCACGCTCAAGTTTTCTGTTTTTGTTGTCTTATTTCTTGCTTGTTTCACAAGAAAAAATATTTTGCATCTTCGACGTGGTAGGCATGTTGTGTAAATCAAATTATACAAACCCCCAAATATATATTTTAATTCCAGGTTGTAAGGCAACAAAATAGGAAAAATGCCAAGGGGGGGTCAATACTTTCGCAAGCCACTGTCGCTATGAAAAGGTTGCATAGCAACAGCATCAACTTCCGGTAGACAGGCGAAGAGCTAGTACGCTGAACTGAAAGCATACGGTTTGTTTACAGTATACTAAAATGAACTAATAGTGTATATAGTATGTGGTATATACTCATTAGGTATGTAGTTTATAGTATGTTAGTATTTCTTCAACTGATCATGTAAAGGTATCTGCGGCAGCGTAGCCTAGCAACCGGAAGGTTGCGAGTTCAAACCCCCGAGCTGACAAGGTACAAATCTGTCGTTCTGCCCCTGAACAGGCAGTTAACCCACTGTTCCCAGGCCGTCATTGAAAATAAGAATATGTTCTTAACTGACTTGCCTGGTTAAATAAAGGTAAAAAATAAAAAAGGTAACTGCCAAAATAAAGGAAACACCAAGATAAAGTGTCATAATAGGGCGTTGGGCCACCACATGCCGCCAGAACTGCTTCAATGCACCTTGGCATAAATTCTAAAAGTGTCTGGTACTCTGTTGGAGTGACCTATTCTTCCATGAGATATTCCGTAATTTGGTGTTTTGATGGTGGTGGAAAGTGCTCTCACGCCCTGCTCCAGAATCTCCCATAAGTGTTCAATTGGGTTCAGAGTTGGTGCCTTAGAGACACAGACGCGTACATGAAACCCCTTATGCTCCTTTGAGACACCTCTTTCAACGTCACTGAGAAATGAGAAACTGGGCGTTTTTATACATGACCCTAAGCATGATGGGATGTTAATTGCTTTTTTAACTTCGGAACATTCAATATACTTTGTATCCCTCATTTACTCAAGTGTTTCTTTATTTGGCAGTTAGCTTTAGGTCATACTGTATATCAGTGTTGCCCAGCTCCAGTCCTCCAGTACCCCCAACAGCCCACAATTTTGGTGTAGCCATGGACAAAATCAACCGATTCAAATTGTCAAAGGCTTAGAAATTATTTGACATGTGCTTGTCCGGGGCCAAAACAAAAAGATGTGCTGTTGGGGGTACTCAAGGACCGGAGTTGGGAAACACTGCTGTATATTGTAGGAAGTATGATTAAACACGAGGGGTCAGAATATTCATAATTAACTCAAATTCTTCTGTGTTAAATACCTTTTTTCTCAATACCTCACTTTGGAATTAATATCTGATGAGGCCTAATAAATTTGTTTTGTACATCCTGATTAATGACCGTGTTCACTCTCCGGTCTTTCAATCATCATACACTACATGACCAAGAGTATGTGGACACCTGCTCGTCGAACATCTCATTCAAAAATCATGGGCATTAATATGGAGTTGGTCCCCTCTTTGCTGCTCTAACAGCCTCTACTCCTATGGGAAGGCTTTCCACTAGATGTTGGAACATTGCTGCAGGGACTTGCTTTCGTTCAGCCACAAGCATTTATTAGGTCGGGCACTGGCTCAAAGTCGGCGTTCCAATTCATCCCATAGGTGTTCGATGGGGTTGAGGTCAGGGCTCTGTGCAGTACAGTCTAATTATTCTACACCGATCTCTACAAACCATTTCTGTATGGACCTCACTTTGTGCACGAAGGCATGCTAAAACAGGAAAGGGCCTTCCCCAAACTGTGACCACAAAGTTGGAAGCACAGAATCATCTAGAATGTTGTAGTGTTACAATTTCCCTTCACTGGAGCTAAGGGGCCAATTCTGAACCATGAAAAACTGCCTCAGAACATTATTTGTGCTTCACCAAACTTTACAGTTGGCAATATGCATTCAGGCAGGTAGTGTTCTCCTAGCATCCACATCTGCCAAAGCCAGATGGTGAAGCGTTATTCATCACTTCAGTGAACGCATTTCCACTGCTCCAGAGTCCAATGGCAGTGAGCGTTACATCGCTCCAGCCGACGCTTGGCATTGCGCATGGTCATCTTAGGCTTGTGTGCTGCTGCTCGGTCATGGAAACCTATTTAATGAAGCTCCTGACAAACAGTTATTGTGCCGTCTTTGCTTCCAGAGCAGTTTGGAACTCGGTAGTGAGTGTTGCAACCAAGGACAGACGATTTTCCACTTTGCACCTAGACTTTTCCATTTCACAATAACAGCACTGACAGTTGATCGGGGCAGCTATAGCAGGGCATACATTTTACGAACTGACTTGTTGGAAAGGTGGCATCCTATGACGGTGCCACGTTGAAAGTCACTGAGCCCTTCAGTAATGCCATTCTACTGAAATGTTTGTCTATGGAGATTTCATTGCTGTGTGCTCGATTTGATATACATGTCAGTAACGGGTGTGGCTGAAGTAGCCGAATCCATTCATTTGAAGGGGTGTTCACATACTTTTCTATATATAGTGAATGTTTTGATTATTAGGTTCATTCAATGCTCTCTTACTTGATGTGTAAGCCCAGTCAATAATGAGAACATGCTTCTTTCATATTGGAGTCCTGAAAAAAGCATTCACAGGAAATGTTTTACATTAGCTTGTTTAGTCTTCACACACAACTGATGGTGAACTTAAAAAATACAATTAATAAGTTGGCGGGGAACAAGGCATTGCTTCCAATTATTCACTCAGTACGTCTTGATAAAACCGAATGGGGGAGAGAAGGGAGCCTTGCGGGATTCCTTTGCTGATTAAAAACCCGGTCTAGCAAAAAGCTAGAGATTTCTATTTATTATAGATCCCCAAAGCAGCAGCTACTCTTCCTATGGTGTTGTAACTGAGTCAGGTCTCCTTGCTCGCACACGCTTTTTCAGTTCTGCCCACACATTTTCTATAGGATTGAGGTCAGGGCTTTGTGATGGCCACTCCAATTGACTTTTTTGTCCTTAAGCCATTTTGCCTTGGAACTTTGGAAGTATGCTTGGGGTCATTGCCCATTTGGAAGACCCATTTGCGACCAAGCTTTAACTTCCTGATGTCTTGAGATGTTGCTTCAATATATCAACATAATTTTCCTTCCCCATGAAGCCATCTATTTTGTGAAGTGCACCAGTCCCTCTTGTAGCAAAACACCCCCACAACATGATGCTGCCACCCCCGTGCTTCACGGTTGGGATGGTGTACTTCAGCTTGCAAGCCTCCACCTTTTTCCTCCAAACATAACGATGGTCATTATGGCCAAACAGTTCTATTTTTGTTTCATCACACCAGCAATACTTTGCCCCAACACAAAAGAGTTGTTTGAAATGTTTCCCTGTCCAGACACAGTGACACGGCACATTGAGGATATCACAGAGAATATGGAACAACAATGAAAGACAAGGTAAAGTATTTCTCCTTTTCCCTGGATGAGAGAGCAGTGATGCACATGACCCGGCGCCAGTTGTTGATATTCTCTTGAGGCATAATTACAGAGGAGCTTGCTTCAATGCAGTCAATGAAGAGCACAACCACAGGTAAATATTTATTGGAGGAGGATAATAAGTGTGTGACAAAACTGGGACTGAGTTTTGAAAAGTTACCCAGTGTGACCACTGATGGGTGTCCAAACTTGACAGGAAAAAACGTTGGCCTTTTGAAAAGGATAGAAGATCAAGTAGCTGTGCTGAACCCAAATCAGAATTGTTTTTCCTGCATTGCATTATTCGTCAGGAGGTGCTCTGTAAATGTGTTCAGAAAATTAGCCATGTTGTGATTATAGTTACTAAAGTGGTAAACTTCATAAGAGCAAAATCTTTAAACCACAGGCAGTTTGTCTCACTGTTGGAAGAGACAGAGTCGAGTCATGCAGATCTCCCCTACCACACAAACGTGAGATGGCTGAGTTTGGGGAAGGTGCTTAAAAGGGCGTGGGACCTGAAGTCAGAGATTGCTGAGTTTTTGCAAATTAAAGGGAAATATGTGGATTTCCCTCAACTGCAAGATAAAGAGTGTTTGGCTGATTTTACCTTCACCGTGGACATCATGGCCGCCATGAATGAACTGAATTCCAAACTACATTGGAAAGTGCCTTTTTGCTCATCGAATGTACAGCCTTGTAAAAGCCTTCAAGGGAAAATTACTTCTCCTGACCCGCCAAGTAGAAGCCAACAATCTCACCCACCTTGAGACACTACTAGTCTGTTCCCTCTCGGATGACCAGCGGGAGTATACATCGCTGCTGCGTGCTTTGAACGGTGAGTTTTCTTGTCATTTTGAGAATTTCAAAGTGTTGGAAAATGACATGTTGGTTTCCTCTACTTTCATCTTCAATGTGGATAACGCTTCCACTGACCTGCAACTTGAGCTCATTTATCTTCAGTCGGATGCAGTGATTGGAGAGCTTTTCAAAACAATGTCACTGACAAGGTTCCATGCATCTCTCGATGAACAAAACATTCCAAAGATTAGGAGTCCTTCTCAGAAGATGTTTGTGCTGTTTGGGTCAACCTATGTATGTGAACAGACATTTTCAGTGATTACATATATATATTTTTTCAATATAACCTTTATTTAACTAGGCAAGTCAGTTAAGAACTAATTCTTATTTACAATGACGGCCTACCGGGGAACAGTGGGTTAACTGCCTTGTTCAGAGGCAGAACGACAGATTTTTACCTTGTCAGCTCGGGGATTGGATTCTGCAACCTTTCGGTTACTGGCCCAACTCTAGGCTACCTGCTGTTATATTTTTCATATATTTATTTATAATGTGTGGTTTTGGATTATTTGCATGCCCCTGCATGTGTTCTTGACAACACATTTTGGGTTTGAGTTTTCACTTTAAAGTGTAAATGTCTCTCTGTTACCAAACTAACTGCTTCTTTACATCTTGGTGTGAGATTTTGTAAAACCTCCCAACCGCTAGTACTGTATAGACTATAGCCCTTATCAACAAAATCACTGTGGAATAAGACGTTTATCCACGTTTCTCCCTGCTATTTTCAAGGCACAGATCATCTCTTATTGACTCTTACCTCTCAGCAATCCTGCACATAGCAATGTCAGAAACTATACCGGACTTCACTGCTCTAGTCAATGCCCATCAGAGACTTCACTCCTCACCCTGATTGAGTAGTTTAAATGTTATGTTGAGCTCTCTCTTTGTCTTTTTGTTCATACCCATTAACATGTCTGGGGTGCTGAATGCACAGTATACTTTTCCTTCCGTGTAGTTCATTGCATGTTTAATCATTAAAATACCTACCAAAAGGAGAACATGGATGTGGTTTATTTCTGTGCATGTTAAAAAAGAAAATAAGTAGCATATCTGGAAGTGATTTACAGTAGATATACCTGTCAACACAGTCATACACATGATGTATAATCCTGTAATATTATTCTGGCATGAGATGGCAAAAATATATTCTAATGTGGCCCTCCATGGAAAATAATTTCCCAGGCCTGATATAGGGGATAGGGTGTCATTAAGGACTCAGGCAAAGACTTATGTGACAGTGCGTGAACACAAACAGCACTCCGGATGATAAACACGCATTATGATCAAACGGGATCTCCGGCAGTGTGCCAGTTTGGTATTGGAATATAGATTTATACATACAGTGCATTCGGAAAGTATTAAGAGCCCTAGACTTTTTCCACATTTTGTTCCACATTTTAGCCTAGTTCTAAAATGAATTATAAATAAAACATTTTCCTCATCAATCTGCACGCATTACCCCATTATGACAAAGTGGAAACACATTTTTTGAAATGTTTGCAAATTTATTACAAATAAAAAACAGAAATACCTTATTTAAGTATTCAGACCCTTTGCTATGAGACTCGAAACCTGCTCCAGACCGCTCAGGACCTCAGACTAGGGCAAAAGTTCACCTTCCAACAGGACAACAAGCCTAAGCACATAGCCAAGACAACACAGGAGTGGCTTCGCGACAAGTCTCTGAATGTCCTTGAGCGGCCCAGCCAGAGCCTGGACTTGAACCCGATCGAACATCTCGGGAGAGACCTAAAAATAGCTTTGTAGCGACGCTCCCCATTCCTCCTTGAGAGGATTTGCAGAGAAGAATGGGAGAAACTCCCTAAATACAGGAGTGCCAAGCTTGTCGTGTCATGCCCAAGAAGACTCGAGGCTGTAATAGCTGCCAAATGTGCTTCAACAAAGTACTGACTAAAGGGTATGAATACTTACGTAAATCTGATATTTCCATTTTTTTATTCATATAAATTAGCAAATATTTCAAAATACGGTATTTGCTTTGTCATTATGCGGTATTGTGTGTACATTTTATCAATTTTAGAATAAGGCTGTAACATTGACACCCCTAAAGATTCTAGCAGACAATGACTACTTCAAGCTTGTGACTCTACACATTTGTTGGATGCATTTGCAGTTTTTTTTTGGTTGTATTTCAGATTATTTTGAGCCCAATTGAAATTAATGGTAAATAATGTATTGTCATTTTGGAGTCACATTTATTGTAAATAAGAATATTATCAGTTTCTGAACACTTCTACAGTCGTGGCCAAAAGTTTTGAGAATTACACAAATATTAATTTTCACAAAGTCTGCTGCCTCAGTTTGTATGATGGCAATTTGCATATACTCCAGAATGTTATGAAGAGTGATCAGATGAATTTCAATTAATTGCAAAGTCCCTCTTTGCCATGCAAATGAACTGAATCCCCCAAAAACATTTCCACTGCATATCAGCCCTACCACAAAAGGACCAGCTGACATAATGTCAGTGATTCTCTCTTTCACACAGGTGTGAGTGTTGACGAGGACAAGGCTGGAGATCACTCTGTCATGCTGATTGAGTTCGAATAACAGACAGGAAGCTTCAAAAGGAGGGTGGTGCTTGGAATCATTGTTCTTCCTCTGTCATCCATGGTTACCTGCAAGGAAACACGTGACGCCATCACTGCTTTGTACAAAAGGGCTTCACAGGCAAGGATATTGCTGCCAGTAAGATTGCACCTAAATCAACCATTTATTGGATCATCAAGAACTTCAAAGAGAGCGGTTCAATTGTTGTGAAGAAGGCTTGAGGGCGCCCAAGAAAGTCCAGCAAGCGCCAGGACCGTCTCCTAAAGTTGATTCAGTTGCGGGATTGGGGCAGCACCAGCATCTGTACGCACAGTGAGGCAAAGACTTTTGGAGGATGGCCTGGTGTCAAGAAGGGAAGCAACGAAGCCACTTCTCTCCAGGAAAAACATCAGGGACAAACTGATATGCTGCAAAGGGTACAGGGATTGGACTGCTGAGGACTGGGATAAAGTCATTTTCTCTGATGAATCCCCTTTCCGATTGTTTGGGGCATCCGGAAAAAAGCTTGTCCGGAGAAGATAAGGTGAGCGCTACCATCAGTCCTGTGTCATGCCAACAGTAAAGCATCCTGAGACCATTCATGTATGGGGTTGCTTCTCAGCCAAGGGAGTGGGCTCACTCACAATTTTGCCAAAGGACACAGCCATGAATAAAGAATGGTACCAACACATCCTCCGAGAGCAACTTCTCCCAACCATCCAACTAAGTGGCTCGGGGAACAAAACATGGATATTTTGGGTCCATGGCCAGGAAACTCCCCAGACCTTAATCCCATTGAGAACTTGTGGTCAATCCTCAAGAGGCGGGTGGACAAACAAAAACCCACAAATTCTGACAAACTCCAAGCATAGATTATGCAAGAATGGGCTGCCATCAGGAGTTAATTGACAGCATGGCCCAGAAGTTAATTGACAGCATGCCAGGGCAGATTGCAGAGGTCTTGAAAAAGAAGGGTCAACACTGCAAATATTGACTCTTTGCATCACCTTCATGTAATTGTAAATAAAAGCCTTTGACACTTATGAAATGCTTGTAATTATACTTCAGTATTCCATACTAACATCTGACAAAAATATCTAAAGACACTGAGGCAGCAGACATTGTGGAAATTAATATTTGTGTCATTCTCAAAACATTTGGCCACGACTGTACATTCATGTGGATGCTACCATGATTCCGGATAGTCCTGAATGAATCGTGAGTAAGGTACAAAGGCACACAGATCATACCCCCAAGACATGCTAACCTCTCACCATTCCCAATAACAGAGGAGGTTGGTTTGTTTCATTTTTGTATTCATTTTTTTATTATTTAACCTTTTATTTAACTAGGCAAGTCAGTTAAGAACAAATTCTTATTTACAATGACGGCCTACCCCGGCCAAACACTAACCCGGATGACGCTGGGCTAATTGTGCGCCACCCTATGGGACTCCCAATCATGGCCGGTTGTGATACAGCCTAGAATCAAACCAGGGTCTGTAGTGACCACTCTAGCACTGAGATGCAGTGCCTTAGACCGTTGTGCCACTCACCGAACACACCATAATTATTAATTTGACCATGCTTAAGTTAAGGAAGTAGAGAATTCAAGCAGCTTTGCGCAGCTTTTTGTTAAAAATTGTGCAACATTTCAGCGCCCTGCTATTCATGCCAGGAATATAGTATATGCATATGATTAGTATGTGTGGATAGAAAACACTCAGACGTTTCTAAAACTGGTTAAATCACGGCTGTGACTATAACAGAACGTGTGTTTCATCGAAAAGTGCATGAAAATAGAAATGAAAATAGTATAGATGAAAATGGAAAAAAATATCCATCCGCGACTTCAAGGAATTGTTCAAAGTGAACCGAATTAAAGTAGGCCGAGGTTGCAGTGCCTACAGCTTCCACACGTTGTCTAGAGTCTTTTCATTTGATTCGCAATTGATTCTTGGTCTAACTGAATCATGGGAACTCCTTCCCTCCGGTCTCCGACCAGATGTTTTGATCGAGCTCTCTTCAGACATGTTTTGGACACGGACAGCTAATGAATTTACATCGCCTCCTGATGAATTTTATCGCTTATTAACATGTACTAATACCTAAAGTTGCATTACAAAAGTATTTCGAAGTGTTTTGTGAAAGTTTATCATCGACTTTTTGAATTTTAAAAAATGACGTTACGTTATGAAACGCTATTTTTTCTGTTTATCACACAGTATTCTTAGATCGATATCTAGGCTATATATGGACCGATTTAATCGAAAAAAAAGACCCTAAATGATGTTTATGGGACATCTAGGAGTGCCAAGAAAGAAGCTCGTCAAAGGTAATGAATGTTTTATATTTTATTTCAGCGTTTTTGGTTTGCGCCGGCTAACGCAAAATCTGTCGTGTTAGGTGACGTTGCAGTATTTTGAGGGTGCATGGTATCAGATAATAGCTTCTCATGCTTTCGCCGAAAAGCATTTTACAAATCTGACTTGGTGGATAGATTCACAACGAGTGTAGCTTTAATTCAGTATATTGTATGTCAATTTTAATGAAAGTTTGAGGTTTATCAACCTCTATAGGTGGCGCTCTTTAACATTTCCGCTGATTGTGGTTCCCACCTCGGTACCACGTCCTTAAGAAGTTAAAGAGAGATTCAATGTCTGATTTAGTTATTGTTACACATCTACCAATCACTGCCGTTCATTGTGAGACTTTTGAAAAGCTTCCTAGTCTTTGTAGTTGAATCTGTTCTTGAAATTCAATATTTGACTGAGGGACCTTACAGATGTTGTATGTATGCGGGACAGAGGAAGGGTAATTTTTAGTATTTTATTAGAAACCCCATTAGTTGTTGCAAAAGCAGCATCTGCTCTTCCTGGGATCCACACAAAAGATGACATAATAGAGAACATTAATAGACAAGAACAGCTCAAGGACAGAACTACATACAGTGGGGCAAAAAAGTATTTCGTCAGCCACCATTTGTGCACGTTCTCCCACTTAAAACGATGAGAGAGGCCTGTAATTTTCATCATAGGTACACTTCAACT
Source organism: Oncorhynchus gorbuscha (assembly GCF_021184085.1). Taxonomy (NCBI): domain Eukaryota; kingdom Metazoa; phylum Chordata; class Actinopteri; order Salmoniformes; family Salmonidae; genus Oncorhynchus; species Oncorhynchus gorbuscha. The sequence goes on from NC_060185.1 coordinate 76,406,971, forward strand.
ATGTCAGACAAAATGAGACACAAATATCCAGAAAATCACATTGTAGGATTTTTAATTAATTTATTTGCAAATTATGGTGGAAAATATGATATGTATTTGGTCACCTACAAACAAGCAAGATTTCTGGCTCTCACAGACCTGTAACTTGTTTTTTAAGAGGCTCCTCTGTCCTCCACTCGTTACCTGTATTAATGGCACCTGTTTGAACTTGTTATCTGTATAAAAGATACCTGTCCACAACCTCAAGCAGTCACACTCCAAACTCCACTATGGCCAAGACCAAAGAGCTGTCAAATGACACCAGAAACAAAATTGTAGACCTGCACCAGGCTGGGAAGACTGAATCTGCAACAGGTAAGCAGCTTGGTTTGAATAAATAAACTGTGGGAGCAATTATTAGGAAATGGAAGACATACAAGACCACTGATAATCTCCCTCGATCTGGGGCTCCACGCAAGATCTCACCCCGTGGGGTCAAAATGATCACAAGAACGGTGAGCAAAAATCCCAGAACCACATGTGGGGACCTAGTGAATGACCTGCAGAGAGCTGGGACCAAAGTAACAAAGCCTACCATCAGTAACACACTATGCCGCCAGGGGCTCAAATCCTGCAGTGCCACACGTGTCCCCCTGCTTAAGCCAGTACATGTCCAGGCCCGTCTGAACTTTGCTAGAGAGCATTTGGATGATCCAGAAGAAGATTGGGAGAATGTCATATGGTCAGATGAAACCAAAATATAATTTCTTGGTAAAAACTCAACTCGTCGTGTTTGGAGGACAAAGAATACTGAGTTGCATCCAAAGAACACCATACCTACTGTGAAGCATGGGGGTGGAAACATCATGCTTTGGGACTGTTTTTCTGCAAAGGGACCAGGACGACTGATCCATGTAAAGGAAATAATTAATGGGGCCATGTATCGTGAGATTTTGAGTGAAAACCTCCTTCCATCAGCAAGGGCATTGAAGATGAAACGTGGCTGGGTCTCAGCATGACAATGATCCCAAAATCACTGCCCGGGCAACGAAGTGGCCTAGCCAGTCTCCAGATCTCAACCCCATAGAAAATCTTTGGAGGGAGTTGTAAGTCTGTGTTGCCCAGCAACAGCCCCAAAACATCACTGCTCTAGAGGAGATCTGCATGGAGGAATGGGCCAAAATACCAGCAACAAACAGTGTGTGAAAACCTTGTGAAGACTTACAGAAAATGTTTGACCTCTGTCATTGCCAACAAAGGGTATATAACAAAGTATAGAGATAAACTTTTGTTATTGACCAAATACTTATTTTTCACCATAATTTGCAAATAAATTCATTAAAAATCCTACAATGTGATTTAACTGGATTTTTTTCTCATTTCGTCTGTCATAGTTGAAGTGTAACTAAGATGAAAATTACAGGCCTCTCTCATCTTTTGAAGAGGGAGAACATGCACAATTGGTGGCTGACTAAATATTTTTTTGCCCCACTGTACATTTTTTTCAAAAGGCACACATAGCCAACATATCAATGCATACACACAAACTATCTAGGTCAAATATGGGAGAGGCATTGTGCCGTGAGGTGTAGCTTAATCTGTTAAAAAAAAAACATTCCATGCAATAATGGCTCTATATAATACTGTACACATTCTTGAATTTGTTCTGGATTTGAGGACTGTGAAAAGACCCAGGTGGCATGTCTGGTGGGGTAAGTGTGTGTGTGTGTCAGAGATGTGTGTAAGTTGACTATGCAAACAATTTGTGATTTTCATCCTATTGTTTCTTATAAAAAGAAATGATGCAGTCAGTCTCCCCTCAACTCTTCGCCAAGAGAGACTGGAATGCACAGTTTTTATATCAGCCCTCTGATTACAATGACGAGCAAGAGGTGCCGCTCTGTTCTGGGCCAGCTGCATCTTAACTAGGTCTTGCTTTGCAGCACTTGAACATATGACAGGACAATAATCAATATGCATTTTTTTTAATAGAGCCTGCAGGGCTTGCTTTGTGTAGTTTCAAAAAAGCAGAGCATCTCTTTATTACGGACAGACTTCTTCCCGTCTTTACAACCATTGAATCTATATGTTTTGACCATGACAGTTTACAATCTAAGGTAACGCCAAGTAATTTAGTCTCCGTAATTTGTTCAACAGCCACACAATTCATTACCAGATTGGTTTCAGTGACTTCATTAGCTGTGGTTGCTGATGTGCATAGTTGAATCATCAGCATACATGGACACACATGGTTTGTTTAATGCCAATGGCAGGTCATTAGTAAAAATATAAATTAGTAAAAATATAAATTGGTAAAAATATAAATTAGTAGAGGGCCTAGAGAGCTGCCCTGCAGTACACCACACTTTACATGTTTGACATTAGAGAAGCTTCCATTAAAGAAAACCCTCTGAGTTATATTAGATAGCTATGAATCCACAATCTTCTTATCAATTTATTTCAACCAGTCATCAGTCATTTGTGTCAGTGCAGTACATGTCGAGTGCCCTTCTCTATAAGCATGCTGAAAGTCTGTTGTTGCTTTGTTTACAGAGAAATCACATTTTATTTGGTCAAAACACATTTTTTTCCAACAGTTTGCTAAGAGCTGGCTGCAAGCGTATCGGTCCGCTGTTAGAACCAATAAAGGCCGCTTTACCATTCTTTGGGTAGCGGAATTACTTTGGCTTCCCTCCAGGCCAGAGGACAAAGACTTTCCTCTAGGCTCAGATAAAAGATATGACAGATAGGAGTGGCTGTAGAGTCAGCTACCATCCTCAGTATCTTTCCATCTAAGTTGTCAATGCCAGGAGGTTTGTCAATATTGATAAATAACAATCATTTTTCCACATCTCCCGAACCAACTTTACAAAATTCAAACTTGCAATGCTTTTCTTTGATTATTTGTTATTTTATGCATGAATACGATGGCTCACTGTTCGTTGTTGGCATTCCCTGCCTAAATTTGCCCACTTTGCCAATGAAGTAATAATTTAAATAATTGGCAACATCAAATGTTTTGTGATGAAGAAGCCGTCTGATTCGATGAAAGTTGGAGTTCAATTTGTCTTTCTGACCATAATTTCATTTAAAGTACTCAATATTTTTCCCATCATTCTTTATATCATTGATATTGGCTTCATAATACAGTTTTGGCTTATTTTTGTTGAGTTTAGTCACACCATTTCTCAATTTTGCAGTAAGTTAGCCAGTCAGATGTGCAGCCATACTTAGCCACTCCTTTTGGCCCATCTCCTTCAACCATACAGTTTTTAAATTCCTCATCAATCCATGGAGCCTTAGTTCTAACAGGTGCATGTTTCGTCGTTCAAAATCATGTCAATTATTTCCATGTAATTTATGTGACTTGTTAAGACAAATTTTACTCCTGAACTAATTTAGGCTTGCTTAAACAAAGGGGCTGAATACTTATGCAACAACTATGTTTTAGTTATCAAATTTGTTATTTATCTTAAAAAATAACAACTATTCTTCCACTTTGACAAAGTATTTTGTGTAGATTATTGAAAAAAACACATTTTTTAAAGAAATCCAAAGGAGGTGTAGACTTTTGCCACTTATTTCCCTGCCATTTAGGATACCATAATTAGTACATTAAATCCCAGCCAATCCAGACTAATCTTGTTGGGATTCAAGTGCCCTCAGTCCCTCAGGGACCTTAAACCAAGGCAGGATAGAGGGATGACGAAGAAAAGATAGCTAGACATTGTGAGTTTTTTTCCCCAAAAAACTTTGTTTACACAAACAGCACTCTGTTTACATATTACGTTTTCCCCTCCACTGAGCTCGCCGCGAGGTGCGTTCCTCCCCGTTGATGGATGAGCTGCGCTTGGCGAGGACGAGCCGCTCGCTGTGGAGCAGCGTGTTACCGTGACACGCCACTCAGAGCTGTCACTCACCCCTCTGTCCTGCACACAAGTGTGTACATGGAAAGGGATCACTGCAACTTACATTTACACATACCTGTTGGAAGGAGATTGAGAGGCGAAAAATGAATATTATAATGCAAACAGTAAATAGATTTCAACAATCAGTCATTAGATTTACTGTAATGAGCTTTCCTTTTGACGTTATTAAGATGTTTGCCATGAAGCACAGTAAACACTCTGTCCCTGTGTGTTTTACCTGCTGCCTCCAGTGACAGTGTTAACTTAGCGGCATCAGAGTAGTGCACTTACTCTGTTAGGCCCCCTCTGAGTACTGACTCAACAACAAGATGCAGTTCACAGGACCAGGGGGAGTACTTTACAACTCAGTGTGGGGTGAAAACACACACACACACACACTCAGGGTCTCACACTCACAGTCATCTGTGTTCTTGATATGTTATCGTGTTAGAGGGACCTTGTCTATACTATCTTTCTCCATTCACTTGTGTTCCTCTATATGGACCTGATTTTAATTACATCCTTTAACTTGATCATTTTGGCAAGCTCAGGTGACTCTGTATTAATTGTATCACTTTGTTGTGAAGCCATCTCTATTCTGTTTCCTTTCTTAATTTGACCAATGTGTTTGTTTAATTAGTTGTTTATATTCCAGTATTGGCCTGAGAGAGAGAATCAAATTATGCTCAATCTCCCTTCCTCTCTCCTTTTCTTTTCTTCCCTAGTCTCCATCCCATGGTGGTGTCAGTGGTGGGTGGTCTCTGTCGGAGTTGGACATTCTTCTCCTGGCGGGCACGGCTGGCCACACCCTCAGCCTGTCGGCCAGCAGCTTCGTGGAGGAGGAGCACCAGGTCTGGTACTTCCTGCTTAACACCCTCTGCCTGGTAGTCTTCCAAGACGTCTGTCGCAAGTACTTCCGGGAGCGCCGTGCCAACTTTGGGAGCTTGGAGGACGAAGACTACCTCCTCCCCTCCAATGAGGGGGACGCGGTTGCCTCACCGTTAGCTGATTTGGGGGTGACGGATGCAGGTTCGGAGAAGTGGCTGGCCCTGGCTACCCCACCGCTCACCCTGGCGTGTTGTCGTCTGCTGCGCTCGCTCAACCAGACCGGGGTGCAGTGGGCTCACCTGCCTGACCTGGGACACTGGCTCAACAGGTGGGTGTGCTGAAGTTTGATACTTACTGTGTATTGTTGTGTTGTGTGTTACTTGACTCAGGATGAATGTTGTCATAAGCAGAGCTCCATACACTACTATATACTGTAGTGCAAGTTGAATATATTACATTTTCTTCATTTGCAGCAACCCTTTTTAGTTAGCTTTTTGCCTGTTCATATCTTTTGCCCAATTAATAAAAATTCTGGGTACACACGCCAAACATTTTGTACCCCACTGCTTTGTAAGGCCATCGGCAGTGATTACCCCCCCCCGGGCCTCTTTTCCAGCATTCATTGGTTTTCACGCTGCATTGTTGCTGAATGTCAACTTTACTACTGAGTGTTGCACACAGCACTAGAGAGCCTCATTAGCTTGTGAAGGACCCAAGTCGGAGTACCTGTTCTAGAGGGCTGACTCACAGGCAGTACTAAGGTTGTCACCCCAGAGTTGGTTGACTGTTGTATACTGAATCAAAATATTAAAATTATATTAAATTATATTAAAAACTTTTAATATTAAAAGATTAAAATTTCCTTATATGGCTGATTTCCTGATTTCCTTATATGAACTGTGACTCAGTAAAATCGTTTAAGTTGTTGCCCGGACTGGGGCGCAGGTAGCCTTGTGGTTAGAGCATTGGGCCAGTAACCAAAAAGGTTGCGAGATCGAATCCCCGAGATGACAAGGTAAAAATCTGTCTTTCTGCCCCTGAACAAGCCACTGTTCCAAGACCGTCATTGTAAATAAGAATTTGTTCTTAACTGACTTGCCTAGTTAAATAAAGGTAAAATAAATCAATAAAAACTTAGTGGTAAACACCCAGGAAGTGTTTTTATCTCAATATTAAATCAGCACTATTATTTAATCAGCACGGACTATTTATGTGACTAACAAATAAAATAACAAATAGCAGCAAAAATGAACGCTGTTGTTAAGAAGCTACTTTTGTTTATTTTTGACCATTTTAATTGAAAACAATCACAGTAATAGTCAGTAGCCAGTCAGACATAATAGTCAGTAGCTTCTTAACAACTGTGATTGTTTTCAATTAAAATTGTCAACAATAAACAAAAATAGCTTCTTAACAACAGTGTTCATTTTTGCTGCTATTCTTGTCTAGTTTATTGTCCTTGGTGTGGATGGACCTTTAGTCACATAATAGTCATATTGAATTCCTTGGTGTGGATGGCCCTTTAGTCACATAAGTCAGTGCATTGTTTTGTCAGACAGGCCAAAACTCAATCCCACCAAAACAGGGTGAAACTTCAGGTGGTCTTTTCAAACAGCTCTTGCACTAAAAGGCATTATTGTAATTTTCAAAATTCATTTTATTCCAACCTCATAGTGTGGAAATGTATACAAAACATAGGAAAATCACATTTTTGACTGCACTGTGCCTTTAAACAGCTACAACATAGAGAAGTTTTAGCTTGCCACAAAACTTAGGAGATCATTAACCAAGCTTCTTTGTAGTGTTGCCCTGGTAAAGCAGTCCTTATGGCTCTTAAGACATAAGGTGATCATACTGTACATGGATATGACAAGTCATATAATGCAGTATGGCATCATCATAATGCCTTATACTCATGGTCTCTGAGTAAGGTGTTAGGAATGTTTCAAAAAAATTGTTACATTCAAAAGTGTGGCTCTAAAAAAGTGGGTGAGCTTCTGAACATACAGAGAACTCGGTGAGCCCCCCAGTACCTTGGCAAAGGATCTAGGCTAGTGAATGAAAGAACATTCCCTGTTTAGACCAAGAGAAACTGCATAGAGTGTTATCCATTAGAGCCTGCTACCTTACCTTATTATCTCTGCGGCACCATAATGGTAGCTAGTTTCCTCACATCAAGGTTATAAATAAAAGTGGAGTAACTCCCATAGGAGCTAAAAGAAATGAGTCATATCCTTGGCTGTCTCTGCAGGTAGCATTAGGCTGTTCCTTTCTATTGTATGTTGAAAGCCTCTCTTCGGCTGCCCTGTAATTCTAATGTGAAGAAAGCTCAAGGCAGATTTTAGGGCCAAGATAACAAGCCTAGATGTCCTCTGAATCCGAGCCCAAATCAGATTATCAGTGGACCGCCGTACATTCGGATTCACTCAACGATGTAGAAAAAAACCTTGTGTGGCAGAAAGTTTACGGAACCTTCAGCGAACCCGTTGTTCTCATTTTGAACCTTAGGTTTTTCTGTCCATTAGCATTCTCACGGCTCCACAAGTAACAAGATGAATGCCTTGTGCTGGGGGCACTGGGTTCAGAGTATTGTGGATTTAGAATTAGCTGACCTTTTTCCTGTCTGCCGTTGCCTCCTTTTCCTATATTCCCCCTGCTCTATGCTGTGTGGGTAATGAGCTCCGGCATCGTTCCTCCTTCAAGGTGCCTGTCTGTTCCCCTTACCCAACCCATCCCCCTGCCCTGATACCAGGGCTATACTGTCCTTCTGGCATATCTAGGCTGCATCTCAATAGTTGATTGTGGCTTCCTCTTCCTTTTCTCCTCTCTTTCAAATGCATTGATATGAATGCAAAGAAGGGTAGATGAAAGCACAAAGGTAGATGCTTTTGTTATCACCAGTCCAGTTATTTCTCATCAGGGTAGATAATGTGGAGGAAAGGAGACAAAGCAAGTTTCTTCAAGTTATTGTACTCTCTTACTCTATTTATTTCCCTGAAATGTTCTCTTCCTCCCTGAGATGTTCTCTTAGGTCCCTGAGATGTTCTCTTTGGTCCCTGAGATGTTCTCTTCCTCCCTGAGATGTTCTCTTTGGTCCTTGAGATGTTCTCTTTGGTCCTTGAGATGTTCTCTTTGGTCCTTGAGATGTTCTCTTCCTCCCTGAGATGTTCTCTTCCTCCCTGAGATGTTCTCTTTGGTCCTTGAGATGTTCTCTTTGGTCCCTGAGATGTTCTCTTTGGTCCCTGAGATGTTCTCTTTGGTCCCTGAGATGTTCTCTTTGGTCCTTGAGATGTTCTCTTTGGTCCTTGAGATGTTCTCTTTGGTTCCTGAGATGTTCTCTTTGGTCCATGAGATGTTCTCTTTGGTCCCTGAGATGTTCTCTTTGGTCCATGAGATGTTCTCTTTGGTCCATGAGATGTTCTCTTTGGTCCATGAGATGTTCTCTTTGGTCCATGAGATGTTCTCTTTGGTCCATGAGATGTTCTCTTTTGTCCCTGTGAATAAGGACAAAAATCAAACACCCCAAAGCCTAACCTAATCCTAGCTCCTAACCCTAAAACTAACCCTACCTCCTCACCATTAACCTAATACTAACCTTAACACTAATTCTAAACCTAAACCCTCTAGATCAGGGGTGTCAAAGTCAATTGGACGGAGGGCCAAATAAAAAATTTAGCTACAAGCCGATAGCCGGACTGTTCGAATGTTCATTGAAAAATTTTTAAATGACGCATATAGTCTAGTGAACCTAATTGAACCTACTGAAAACCTAACAAATATATTCCAATATGATCAGATAAATAAAGCAATATTTTCTTATGGCTCTGTCAGTAATCTTTAATTTTCAACAGACACAAAAGACAAATTTCCTTTATATAAAAATCCCCATAACATGAACATTAAATGAAAGAAACCGGTATTCAAGGCACCATCAGTAGCCTATATTTTCTATTTTAGCAAAAGTGGGCTAAATTTACTTCAAAGAAAAAAACAATAATAGCAATTTTCTATCATCCACTCAACTGAAATATTTTTAAAATATAATTGGATTGAAATACAATAAAATAAAGTGCAAAAATCTATTAATCAAAAACAACACTTTGTTTAAGGAGAAGTAACATGCAGTGAAAACAAATATTAAACTTTAACTTTTAAACTTGAACTGAGTAAAAACTCTAAATATGTGATTGCACAGTAATGTTCACTTGTTTGAGGTTGAGGGTGATACTTGGTGGTGTCCCATCTTTTCCACAAGTTCATCAATGTTCGGGGTAAGGCTCTGAGCTGAGGAAATCCTCAGAATTGAGTGGAGGTGTTCAGCAGTAAGTCGACTTCTGTGTGATGTTTTGTTCAAGTTCATCAAAGAAAACAGTTGTTCACACAGGTATGTGCTGCCAAACATAGACAACGTTTGAGCAGTCTGGATGCGCAGCTGGGGCATTGTGTCGGGGAGGAAACGGGCGAACTCCGCAGCACCCACTGCCGCATATTTTGCCCTCAGTGCATCATTGCATTGGAGGTCAATCAACTCCATTTGGAGGTTTGGTGGTGAGCTTTCCACGTCAACAGCAAATGGGTTACCGAGCAGTTCCAACCTGCTTTTTGTGCTTCAAAGTCAGCAAATCGGCGTCGAAAGTCAGCGGCAAGCATACCTATTTTATCAGCCAACTGTGCGCTCGGGAACGCACTGGTAGAGAGCTTCTCTTTCATGGTCTGGCAGCTGGGAAAGTGGCTCAAATTTTCTTTCCGCATCTGCGTCTCCCACAGAGTCAGTTTGGTTTTAAATGCCTTCACTGTACTGTACATATCAGAGATGACACGATCCCGACCCTGCAGCTGCAAGTTCATTGCATTCAGATGACTCGTAATGTCACACAGAAAAGCCATTTCACACAGAAACATTTCGTCTCGGAGTTGTGTTGTGTCTTTCCCTTTGCTGTCCAAGAACAGACAAATCTCCTCACGAAGCTCGAAACATCTTTGAAGCACCTTTCCCTGGCTTAGCCATCGCACCTCTGTGTGATAAGGCAAATCACCATGCTCCGTTTCTAACTCCGTCAGAAATGCCTTGAACTGGCGGTGATTCAAACCTTTGGCTCTGATAAAGTTAACTGTGCGCGTGATGATGCTCATTACATGCTCCATTTTCAAGGCTTTACCGCACAACGCTTCCTGGTGTATGATACAATGATAAGCTGTCAGCTCACCTGTCGCGTTTTTTTATCTTGCATCTTTTCCCGTATCTTCCCCACCAGTCCGCTCCTGTGTCCACACATCGCAGGTGCTCCGTCGGTTGTCAAACCCACGAGTTTTTCCCAAGGCAGCTCCATCTCATTTACACATCTTGACACCTCTTCATACAAATCATGCCCCGTAGTTGTGCCATGCATAGGACGTAAAGCCAAAAACTCCTCTGTCACGTTTAGGCTGGAGTCCACTCCGCGGATGAAAATTGACAACTGGGCAATGTCAGAAATGTCGGTGCTCTCATCCACAGCCAAGGAATATGCAATGAAATCTTTTCCCTTTTTCACAAGCTGCTCTTTTAGATTGATGGACAACTGGTCTACTCTCTCGGCAATGGTGTTTCTGCTCAGACTCACATTTAAAAAGAGTTGCCTTTTTTCTGGGCAAACTTCGTCACAAACTTTAATCATGCAGTTTTTGATGAAATCCCCTCCGTAAATGGCCGGGCTGATTTAGCGATCTCTTCTGCCAAAATAAAACTGGCCTTGACAGCAGCCTGGCCTTGTGATTTGGCTTTTTTGAACAGAGCCTGTCGAGATTTGAGGCCTCGTTTTAATTCCTCTGCCTTTTGTAGCCTTTGTTCCATGTCCATATTCTTGTTTTTGTCCGCGTGTTTCGTTTCATAATGTCGTCTCAGATTATACTCTTTCAGTACCGCCACACTTTCTCCACACAGAAGACACACAGGTTTTCCAGCTACCTCCGTGAACAAATACTCCGACTCCCACCTTGTTTGAAACCCCCGGTTCTCAGTGTCCACCTTCCGTTTTGCCATTTTTGATGGGTATCTGAAAGTTAATTTTACTGTGATGCTGACAACTGCTGTGCCAATAAATATTTAAATGAAGCAGCCTACTGCTCGGTGCGTCACCGTTGCATTGTGGGAAATGTAGTATTGGTGCGTGTAAAAGATCTGCGGGCTGCCGGCTTGCTGCGGTCTGCGGGCCGGTTCTAATAACAAATCAAGATCATCCCAGGGGCCGTAAAAAACCTTCTCGCGGGCCGGATGTGGCCCGCGGGCCTTGACTCTGACATATGTGCTCTAGATATAGCATTTGGCCTTGTGGGGGGACTAACAAAATGTCTCCAGTTGGTCCATTTTTTGTATGTTTACTATTCTTATGGGAACTTCTGGTCCCCACAAGTATAGTTAAACATGTTCACACACCTCCACCCAGACAAATCCAGCTCATGCGCTCCGTCAGCAGCAGATTTGAATTTAGAATGGAAAATGAATGTGTTTATGCAACAAATGTTAGTGCATCGAACCAAATCACATCGATTCATTCCTCTAATCAAACCGAATCGCACCGAATCGTTTCAAACTAAAATGTACCATTCCTGTATTGTATTAGAGCCCATATATCTAGATACGTATAGAATCATCTTGAAAGGGAAAATTTGCACGTCCCTAGTAAATGTGCCATTCTTAATACCACCTCCAATTTTACAATGTATGACTGTGGTGTGAGTCCAAGGAAATAACCTGGAATGGCACTAAACTCCACAAGAAATATCTTAATGCATACAATATAGCTTCTACCCCCGAGCCATAAGACTGCTGAACAATTAATCAAATGGCCACCGGACTATTACATTGACCCCCCCATTTGTTTTGTACACTGCTGCTACTCACTGTTTTATTATCTATGCATAGTCACTTCACCCCTACCTATATGTACAAATTACCTCTAACCTGTACCCTCGCACTCTGACTCGGTACTGGTACCCCCTTGTATATAGCCTCGTTATGTTATTGTGTTACTTTTTATTATTTTTTACTTTAGTTTATATGGTAAATATTTTCTTAACTCTTCTGGAACTGCACTGTTGGTTAAGGGCTTGTAAGTAAGCATTTAATGGTAAGCCCTACACTTGTTGTATTTGGCGCATGTGATAAATAAAGTTTGATGTGATTGTTTTCATTTTTGAATGTTCATCGGAACAAAGTCAAATACATTTTTTTAAACAGATGTGTAACAAATTAATTGTGAAATTAGTGCAATTACTCACTAACTCTAGTGTGTAATTAGTGCAGTTTGAAGTGGTTTAAATGTATATCTGTTCTGTCTATAGCTTCGAACACAAGATGGTGCTATCCTTGTTCGCCGCCTTGTCATTGGCTCTGATCTACTTCCTGGTCCAGCGGAGATGTTCCTGGGTGTCCAAGATTGCCCTGGCCCTTGGCCTTCTGGGTGTATACAGCTACCGGGCGGCGGTGGGCAACGTTGTGTTTCCGTGGCAACATGGTGGTGGAAACATGTCCAAGTAAGTTTTCACCGACTGGGTGTACAAAACATTATGAACACCTGTTCTTTCCAGGTGAAAGCTATGATCCCTTATTGATGTCACTTGTTAAATCCACTTCAATCAGTGTAGATGAAGGGGACGAGATGGGTTAAAGACGGATTTTTAATCCTTGAAACATGTATGGGTGACATTGAGGGTGAATGGGCAAAACAAAAGATTTAAGTGCCTTTAAAAGTAGAATGGAAGTAGGTACCAGACATCTAAAATAAAAATGCTGTGTTTGCCTGTTTTTCGAGCCATTTGATATGTGATCACATCATGGCTCGTTAATGAAGGCTATACCTTAAGGCCTACATCAGCATAAAGTACACAGCATGGCCACAGAGGAAGAAAGACGAGGGGAAAAAACAACCTTTCAATCATTTGTAGCCAAGTAACCCAAGGGGAAAACTGCTTTGAAACCCCTTATTGCTGTCTGATTAGAGATCATTGTGCTCATGTCCTTAGCCTGGCCCTTTCTGTATCAAGGTGATTAATGGTCCAATCAGAGAGGCTGATCGCTTTGTTTACCCCCGTGCTTTTGATTTCTAATGACCAAATGTGGAGCTCCTTTGCTCTGCCACTTGGCTCAATCCCTCCCTATCACCAGCAAGCTAATCAACCCTTAGTACCCAGCCAGCTGCATCTTGTCCACAGCCCTGTTGACTGTGAGAGCATAATAATGAGTGTTCAGGTGCTGCTGCCCAGTTATCCTACCCCCCTTCCTCGTCTCTTACTAGACATGTTCCCTCCCCCCTCCACGCTCTACTTGACATTGTCTCTACTCCCACCTAACCTCGCACCCCTACCCACCCTTACCCCTCGTTGCACAGTACCAGGCGCACACCAACACTCCATATAATTGACAACGCCGCCGTGTCAAGTCGCCGAGTCATTAATCACCGCGGGAAGGTGTTTATGCTGGCGCTGCGGCAACCTCCTGGCATTTCCATTAAGTTGTGTCTACAACAGTGGTGGCCCCGGCTCAGTCACTCGCAGCCAGGCTAATCTGGTAGCATGCGACCCCTTCATCCCTTTGTGGCTTATCACACTGACCTAAATAGCAGAACGAGGGTCTCCCACACTGTCTTGTTATGATAGTTCAGGCTGAATTGTTTTTGGTGTTTCGTAGGTCAAAGTCTAAAGGACAATTGGGCTTGACTGACAGCAAAAAAAAAAACATTTAGATTTTTGGGGGGTATGGTTCTTGGTATCTCTCTCTAGGCAGTATTGTTTTTCTCTCCCAATGACGACATAATCATCCTTGTCATTTCCTTAACTTTAAAATCATGGAGAATCACCTGTGACATTTTATGGTCTTCACTGTAAGCAGTTGGTTGGTACAGATGTCGGATCTTAACTTGATCACTCTTGTCACAGATAATTTTCCTGCTGCATCAGCAAATTCAAATGAGCCTTGTCAGTCCCTGAAAAACAGCAGTTTTCTTTCTCTCATTGCAGGAGCAGTCGAGTCATTGAGATCAGGGCAAATGTTCTCTCGCTCCAATTCTAGTCTGAGGCCCTATTACTTCAACATTCAGATGTACAAAAATGTATCTGAAATGAGGCCATCCACATCAACAACTGTTGTTTTATATAGCTTAATAACATAATATAGATATCAGTCTCCACTAGGCTACGACGTGTGAGTGTCAAGTGTAGGCTAAGGTCAAAATTTAGTTATATTGTTTGGGCTGCTGCCTTCAGTGTGCACATATAGGCCTGCCTTGTTGCCGTTGGTTCGATTCTGGCCTACACCCTTCTGGCATAAAGAACTCAATCCCCTCGATTGACTTGATATATTTACTATTTTCAAATATGGACAATCCAGGGATATATTTTACCTCTGATTTTAATAAGAAATTACCATACCAGACACTTTGGATAACATAAGTAGTAAACTAATAAAATAATAAGTCAGCAGGGTAGGCTACACCAACATTAGTTTCCATTCATACAAATTATCGGGTAAATTGCCATATTAGATTTATCGTGGTAAACAATGAAAAATAATTGTATTTCTATTGTACGGAATGCTTGTCAAATTGATAAATCGCCAGTTTGAAAAAGTGTGTTTAAAAAAAAGGACTAAGTTGAAAAAGGACTAAGTTGTTCTGATTACAATACCAACCAGAGGGTGAACTTACAGTTGAAGTTGGAAGTTTACAAACACCTAAGCCAAATACATTTAAACTTAGTTTTTCACAATTCCTGACATTTAGTCATAGTAAGGTTAGGATCACCACTTTATTTTAAGAATGTGAAATGTCAGAATAATAGTAGAGATTTTTTTTTTCAGCTTTTATTTCTTTCATCACATTCCCATTGGGTCAGAAGTTTACAAACACTCAATTAGTATTTGGTAGCATTGCCTTTAAATTGTTTAACTTGGGTCAAATGTTTGTTTAACTTGGGTCAAATGTTTCGGATAGCCTTCCACATGCTTCCCACAATAAGTTGGGTGAATTTTGGCCCATCCCTCCTGACAGAGCTGGTGTAACTGGTTTTTCAGTTCTGCCCACAAATGTTCTATAGGATTGAGGTCTGGGCTTTGTGATGGCCATTCCAATACCTTGACTTTGTTGTCCTTAAGCCATTTTGCCACAACTTCGGAAGTATGCTTGGGGTCATTGTCCATTTGGAAGACCCATTTACGACCAAGCTTTAACTTCCTGACTGATGTCTTGAGATGTTGCTTTAATATATGCACATAATTTTGTTTCCTCATGATGCCATCTATTTTGTGAAGTGCACCAGTCGCTCCTGCAGCAAAGCACCCCCACAACATGATGCTGCCACCCCCGTACTTCACGGTTGGGATGGTGTTCTTCGGCTTGCAAGCCTCCCCCTTTTTCCTCCAAACATAACGATGGTCATTATGGCCAAATAGTTATATTTTTGTTTCATCACAACAGAGGACATTTCTTCAAAAAGTACGATCTTTGTCCCCATGTGCAGTTGCAAACCGTAGTTTGTCTTTTTTATGGCTGTTTTGGAGAAGTGGCTTCTTCCTTGCTGAGTGGCCTTTCAGATTATGTCGATATAGGACTTGTTTTACTGTGGATATAGATCATTTTGTATCTGTTTCCTCCAGCATCTTCACAAGGTCCTTTGCTGTTGTTCTGGGATTGATTTGCACTTTTCGCACAAAGTACGTTCATCTCTAGGAGACAGAACGTGTCTCCTTCCTGAGTGGTAACGGCTGCATGGTCCCATGGTGTTTATACTTGCGTACTATTGTTTGTACATATGTTACCTTCAGGCGTTTGGAAATTGCTCCCAAGGATGAACCAGAATTATGGTTTAAAAATCTGGGGTCTTGGCTTCTTTAGATTCCCATGATGTCAAGCAAAGAGGCACTGAGTTTGAAGGTAGGCCTTGAAATACATCCGCAGGTACACCTCCAATTATGTCAATTAAGCTATCAGAAGCTTCTAAAGCCATGACATAATTTTCTGGAATTTTCCAAGCTGTTTAAAGGCACATTCAACGTAGAGTATGTAAACTTCTGACCCACTGGAATTGTGATACATTGAATTATTCGTGAAGTAATCTGTAGGAAAATTATTTGTCATTCACAAGTTAGATTTGCCAAAACTATAGTTTGTTTAACAAGAAATTTGTGGAGTGGTTGAAAAACGAGTTTTAATGACTCCAACATAAGTGTATGTAAACTTCCGACTTCAACTGTATCTTGAAAGACTTTGGTTGGACTTTGACTATTTCTTTTACGTCTTGAAAACATTGAAATAAATTCTGTTAACTTGTGGGTATAATATAGGCTCAGGCTGATGACTAGATTGCCCAGAACTGGCCGCAACCTCATGAGGCTTGGAGCCGGAGCACGCTGCTTAGACCTACTGCGCTACGACAGTTCACTAGGCCCTAGAAAAAACTAAGAATACTACGAATACTGATGATACACCACATGTATGTGGACACTCCTTCAAATTAGTGGATTCGTCTATTTCAAGCACACGCTTTGCTAACAGCTGTATAAAATCAAGCACACAGCCATGCAATCTCCAAAGACAAACATTGGTAGTAAAATGGCCCCAGGTGTCCACATACTTTTGCTCATATAGTGTATGCGGATATTTTTTCAATGTATTGTACATAGGCGCATCATTTTTTATAATTTTATTTGAAGCCTTCCCCAAACTTTAAACATTCTGAATTAATGCTTACACTTTAACCCATTGAGTTGTTTCTGTTTTAACCGTGTAACCACGTGGAATTAACCCTTTAACCACGTGGAATTAACCCTTTAACCAGGGGGAATTAATGCGTCAAATGTAGATGTTCATCCATGAGTCAAAGGGCATTGGGCTGGATTCGAACACATGTCGGCTCTGGCATATCTGCTGTGGTCAGTGGCTGTGACCGCTTGACCACACAGACACTGAGGAAACCAATAATTTATTCTGCCTATTGCTTGCCTTGAACATATAATACATCTGATCTAAAAAAATCAGATTATATCTACCCCCTACAAATATATCTACCCCCTACAAATATATCTGCCCCCTACAAATATATCTACCCCCCTACAATGTATTATAATCCACATAAGAATTCACAGAAGACGCTGTAGCCTGCACCTAGCCTAAGGTACGGTGTGCATTGTACACAAATACCGCTTCCACCTGCCCCTTGGCGGCGATTCTAAATATTTCTTCAGATATTCAAATCCTCCTGCTGCAGGATTATTTTCCTCCTGTGATGAAATGGGTCAAATTAAGATATGACATCTGTAGGGATTGAGTTAATGGCCATATTTATTTCTTCCTCTATTCCTCCTTCTCTTTCCTTTCTTCACTTTTTCTTCTCCTCCTGCACATCAGGAAATGTTCCACCAAATTCTCCAATTGTAGAGTCGACTGTAAAAATGTTGGGGGAAAAGGGCCTTGGAATTGATGGGTCTCCCGCTCTTTCACGTTTCGATGTCGTGCCGCCCGTCCTCAGCCTGATGAACGGCCATGATTTATGTGGCCCAGCAGAGGCTGCCGTGTCCCCCCCCCCCCCCCCTCCCCACCAGATGGGGTCATCAATCAGACCATTTTTATTGTCATTCAAAAAAGGAAAATTGTCACCATGTAGCTCTGGTGCAAGGAAAGCCATTCTGGGAAATGATATGTACAAACTGTTAGATGGTTTAAGAGGCACTTTGAATCGTCCAGCTTTTTTGTAATAGTTTCACGATTTATTAGCTGTTTTTCATTCTGCTTGTTATTCATTTTTGGTTTTCCCATGTTGTTTTATGTTACAATTCACCTCACATCATTATAGCATTGGTAGGCCAGTATTAAAACCGTTGTGTGTTTGTTGTACCTCACTTAACATTTGTGTAATTTAGCGGTCTCTCTTGTCTAGAGCGACATGCAGTTAGTGCTTTCATCTTAAGATCGCTAGGTGAGACAACCACATATCACAGTCGTTGCATGCAAATATTTCCTCAATAAAGAAGTTATCAGCAAAGACAGTGCTAGTAGGAAAAGACAAGTGCAGGTTACCACATTGACTAATACTAGCTCAGCTAATCCTAAATGTAATCTAAATGTTTTGCTGGCTTCATCAGGTGTCACACAATAAATTGCCTGGCCCCAGAATGCCCACATCTGAATGTGAAATGTGATTGGCTTTCAATGTAAATGTCATTTGTGACATACTGACTGTCTTTGGATTGTAGAATACTCCAGTCGCAGGCGAGACCATCCAGTCTTTGAGACAAGCAGTTATCTGCCCCACTGTTAAGTCATCCCCTTGTTAAATGGCAACGTGAAATCATATCTCAGCCCAGTGCAGTTCATGTGAATTACAGGAGTGGCTTAAGGGCCGCCGATGTCTCTGTGATGAAATACATCTCCTAGAGATCCTGGGAGGCTACTGTGTTATCTGAACACACTTGTGTTACTGAATAGAATTGTGTATTTTCTGGTCTATTTCCAACACCCCCAGAAAACACACAAATACAGTGAAGCACCAGAGTTGAAACATTGTAACCAATGTAGAGGATGCTTTCATTGTTCCAAATAGCATTATTGCATAGTGACATTAGTAGTAGTAGTCTCTGAGATGTCATAGCGTTTGCTCCAGAACATCATCACTTCCCGGCGCTAATTCAGTTCCATTCTTCTGGAGTTTTTCTTTCATATCCCATCTTTTATGTTGCCATTCCTGTGAGGAAATGTAAAGATTGAGAGATACTTGAACAAAGGTGACCCTCCTTCAAACCCAGGCTAATGTCATGTTTCTCATTATGCTAGAGAACCACCTTGTTCAGAGAGGGGCTGAGTACTGTAGCGATGAACGTTTCAATGAGAGATCAAGGTTGTAGCTTGATAGTTTGGACAATTTATTACAAGAACACTTCTAAGCCTAAGAGTTGCCACTAAACCTGAATTAGTTTCCATAAATGACTCAAAATACATGTACTGCTGAGCACATGGAACCTACACACCACTTCAATCGAGGTGTCAAAAATGACTGAAATATCTTACAAGTTCTGTTGAGTGTGTTCTGTCAAAGCGCTGTTAGTGTTTGTGGCTGTTTTCTAGTACCATCTCAATTGGTTCCTGCAGTGCTCAACACCTCCCCAAAGCAGCCCCTTTATTTGATCCTGATTAGATGTTTGTTGTGCTGACACTTCATTTGGGAACATTTATTCATTCAGATCCCTCATGAAGTTGCAAATTAATTCCAGGCTCTCATCAGAACCTCTTGAGTACACACATGCACACACACGTGCGTGAACACGCACACACAAGGCATTCAAATACACACCTGAGGTGATTGCAGGTGTCATGGGTATGATAAGCAACGGCTCCGTCTCTCTCTCTCTAAAGACATTCCTGGATAAGAATGAAGCTATCATTGGCTCATACTCACATTCAGCCTATAGCCTTTCCACAATCCCCTGTTCTAAGCCTCCCTCTGTCACAACCATATAATTACTTCAGAATCAACTAGGACCATGTTCAAATTATGTATTTCTACATTCTCTCCAGTATTTGTTCAATTGTTCACTAAATTAGTTTAGATCATATTTTCATTTTTGCGTGACTATGACCTCTGTTTAAAACAAAGTCTAGAGGCTTTTGAGCACCCAGGATACTACTGCTTGTCAATGTCAGTTTCTCATGTTTTCCTCTTACCGGATGCTATTCATGAGCAAATAATGAATGCAGGTGTCTAGTTAAACTGTTCTCCCAAAAAGTGACACAAAATGATCATTACCCAATAAGCTTTGCAATCTGTCAGTGACATTAATGCTTGATCTCTTGGCAGGTGTCTGGGTTTTGAGACACGTCTTCTCTTTAAATTATTTTTGTATTTCACCTTTATTTAACCAGGTAGGCAAGTTGAGAACAAGTTCTCATTTACAATTGCGACCTGGCCAAGATAAAGCAAAGCAGTTCGACACAAACAACAACACGGAGTTGACTGATCCATCGTGCTCTACTCTCCATGATGGCAGTTATGGCATTTTGATGACTGATATTGTCATCACGTGGGATATTGTCATCAGTCAAGCTAGTGAGGATACACACCTTGTTTAACAACCAGTTATACTGGCAGGCAGACAGACTGACTGCAGTCCATGGTCTCCAGAAACCTTCAGAATCTTCCTCTTGTTTTTTGGTATGGACTTGGTCAGTTTATTCAAGTGTATTATTAGCATGGTTGTTCTGCCAGCATCTAAATACCAGGATTTCATTTCTGTGTGTGGTTTCCCCTGAGAGCATGTGCCTCCTCACTGCAGAGAGAGAGTGAGGGGGCTGGCATCATGTCGGCATTTTCTTGTTCTCTACCCATCTGTGCCACTCATACCAAATAACACACACTGGCCTCAGCATGGCATTTGTTTGTCATATTTCCAGCTCATTTCATTTGCTGATTGTGTTGCTCTGAGCAATATCATCTAACTCAAGCCCTCACACAGACGCCTGTGGAAAATCCCAACACAGATTTACATTTGAGTCATTTAGCAGACTCTTATCCATAGTGATTTACAGGAGCAAGTAGGGTTAAGTGCCTTGCTCAAGTGCACATCGACAGATTCTTTTAACTAGTGGGCTTGTGGATTCGAACCAGCAACCTGTCAAACCATCCACTCTTTGATTCCTCCGTATCCTCGCAGTTAAACAAGTTAGTCCCACAGCCATGCTTAGTATAAATCCGACAAGACCGGGATTTCCAGCCATGCTTAGTATAAATCCGACAAGACAGGGATTTCCAGCCATGCTTAGCATAAATCCGACAAGACAGGGATTTCCAGCCATGCTTAGTATAAATCCGACAAGACAGGGATTTCCAGCCATGCTTAGCATAAATCTGACAAGACTGGGATTTCCAGCCGTGCTTAGCATAAATCTGACAAGACTGGGATTTCCAGCCATGCTTAGCATAAATCTGACAAGACTGGGATTTCCAGCCATGCTTAGCATAAATCCGACAAGACAGGGATTTCCAGCCATGCTTAGCATAAATCTGACAAGACTGGGATTTCCAGTTGTGCTTAGCATAAATCTAACAAGACTGGGATTTCCAGTCATGCTTAGCATAAATCTGACAAGACTGGGATTTCCAGTTGTGCTTAGCATAAATCTAACAAGACTGAGATTTCCAGTCATGCTTAGCATAAATCTGACAAGACTGGGATTTCCAGTCGTGCTTAGCATAAATCTGACAAGACTGGGATTTCCAGTCGTGCTTAGCATAAATCTGACAAGACTGGGATTTCCAGCCACGCTTAGCATAAATCCAACAGGAAGAGGATTTCCAGTCATGCTTAGCATAAAAGCCAAAAAGGATTCTCTCCACATCTAATTGTGTCTGGATAAAAAATGTGAATAATATAAACGCGAGAGCTGCAGCTAGCACAACTCCAGGGTTAGAAGGAACTGCTTGCCATTCATCTGAGGGACGAGGGTTGCAATAAAAAAAAACTGAATTAATAATACATTGGCAACACCTGCTTGACTCCCTCTCCTAGTGAACTAGACCCTTATTCCACTCCTATCACTCCAGGCTCCTTAAAACTCAAGGATGTTTGGTCCCTTTGGGGGACACGCTGTCAGTCTAGTCATATTTGACGAGAAGGCGGCCCTGTTTGTAAGGCTGATTAGTGTCTGGAAGATTGACGGTTTCTTCTTTCTATTTCCTTGTTGAATTTGTCTAAATTAATGGGGGTTGAGTGTTTAACTTTTATCGACACTTTGTTCATTTAGGAAGTGAGGTTCACCTGGTGACGGCTTTCCCAGCGGGCAAAACAGGTTTATATAACATCATAAAAGCTGTTTTGCTCTTGTCATTTCAACATGTTTTGCCCGCTAGTTAAGCGTGGTTTTATTGATAATGAGCTGTAACCTCATTCTCCTCTGCCTCTCCTTCCCTAGATACAGTAGCTAGCAGTAACAACTGCTGCAGCACCGAAATCCATGGTATTTTTAGTTTGTTTAGGTTCATGTTTATTCACTAGCTGGTAGTTTGTCAGTGCTCATTTTCATATTCTTATCCATGCTTCTCTCTATCTCTCTCTCTTACACACACACACACACACACACACACACACACACACACACACACACACACACACACACACACACACACACACACACACACACACACACACACACACACACACACACACACACACACACACACACACACACACACACACACACACACACACACAAAGAGAGGCAGATATTGTACTAAGGTGTGAGGGGGTGTGGAGGGTGGGGGCTGGGCGGTCTGTTTGCTGTTTGGCAGACTGACTGTCTGCACTCTCTCTCCTAAGGCTTCTCACACTAAAAACTCCTGACTTCTGTTCACACAACCCTGTCTCCATGGTTACGTGCCAGGAGGCTACGTGTCGTCTCCCGTTGTCGTACCTTTTCCCAATGAGTGAAGACATAGAAAATGTTGTGCGTTCCATAAGAACAGGCACAGGAATCAGGATCATTCACCCGTATGTTTTTTAGTCAAAGCACATGTCCTTGTGTCTTCTGCTATGTCTAACACACATATGTATGTGTATCCACGTTAACTTGATTCAAAAGCCCAGGGAGCTGACTTTTATTGATCTTTCTTTGCTTTTTTTTACCAGGTTAGTGGTGTTTGTCTGAATTTCTGAAGTGAGTAACAGTGTAGTTCTCTCTGTCATAATAAGAGGGGCTCTGTGTGATGACTGTCTGTGTACTTACCACCATCATATCAGTTTCTGGATTGGCTTGCCTTTCAACTCCCCAACCTATCTAGAATCCAGATGTATTGTATCTTGTGTACAGGGAGCTTGCTCAGGTCTTAGTGTGTAAATGCTACGGGCAAATAGCCATTGTCAAGACTTTAAAAAGTATGGAATTGTACGCTACAGTCTGATGAAGGTCTGGACTTCTTGAACTTCATGGATACAAGGTATATACATACGGTATGAAAATAGGCTATGCCTAGCAAGATAGACCAAAAACATCTCAACTATAACAATAAAAAGAAAATACCATCAGTACTCACATGAACTATGAATCAGTCATCTCCTCACAAGAATTGCTGCAAACAAGAAAGGTTGAGGTGTTGAAAATGTATCCGTTAGCTTGGGGAAAAGTCTGGATTTTTATTATCTGAATTGTGCAAGCTCACTTTGTAAGATCTCAACACATTGTTTTGGGTTAGTAAGTCAACATATCTTTTCCCACTACTGGGCCTCATTTTCCAGGTTTGAGCAGAGTATACTTAGCTCTACTCACCTCCCCTTTATGCTGTCAAATGGAGACTTGACCTTATCTATCCGTGTTCTTTTCCTGTGGGCCCACGAGAGAAAGCACTCATAAATAAATAAACTTCTCACGTCTCTCCATGGAGATAACTGATGTCTAGTGAGGCACGAAATGGCTGCCTTCTTTACCGAGATGGGGCTGTTTTGAAAGGGGAACTGCAGATTTTTTAAAATCCATTATTTTACCAGGTAAGTTGACTGAGAACACGTTCTCATTTACAGCAACAACCTGGGGAATAGTTACAGGGGAGAGGAGGGGGATGAATGAGCCCCCCCTGGGAATGAATGAGCCCCCCCTGGGAATTATTAGGTGACCATGATGGTTTGAGGGCCAGATTGGAAATTTAGCCAGGACACCACGGTTAACACCACCACAAGTGCCATGGGATCTTTAATTACCAGGACCCCCGTTTAACATCCCATCCGAAAGACGGCACCCTACACAGGGCAGTGTCCAATCACTGCCCTGGGGCATTGGGATATTTTTTAGACCAGTGGAAAGAGTGCCTCCTACTGGCCCTCCAACACCATTTCCAGCAGCATCTGGTGTCCCATCCAGGAACTGACCAGGACCAACCCTGCTTAGCATCAGAAGCCAGCCAGCAGTGGTATGCAGGGTGGTATCCTGCTGGCCAATGCAGGTTGAAGGTGTTTCTGTATTATTTAAGGTTTTGTAACTGCAACACAGCAGAAAAATAACTGACAAAACAAGTTACATCAACAAAGTAAGACAATAAAGTGAAACTAATTCAAATCTGAACTGGACCTGGGGCTACTAACAGGTTATTGGGCATTCAGATGGAGTGGCCAGCCCTTGGACACTTGAGTTCCTTGAACAATGTTTTAAACAGGCTAACCACTTCATCTCTTTTCTCCTCAGGGGGACCGTGGAGGCACGCTTTGTGTATGTCTTCGTTCTGGGCATCCTCTTCACGGGCTCCAAGGACCTGTTGCGGTCCCAGGTCATCACAGCCGATGCCAGGCTGAAGAGCAGGGGCTTATGGGAAATCTACAGGTAGGTAGACTACATGGCAAATAGCTTAGAGAATAGAGAGGCGGGCTAGCAATTGGTAGGTGGCAAGTTTGAATCCTGTGTACATTGTTTTATTCAACCTTTATTGAACCATGCATGTCAGCTTAGAACCACTTATTTGTCTTATTTACTCATTAAGCATAGTTATTGGACAATAAAGTAATCTTCTTATAGTGGTGTGGTTCTGTTGGTGGCCCTGTTGTTCCGAGCCCACAACCTGCCGGTGCTGTGCTGCTGTTTGCTGGTCCAGACTTTGATGGCCCAGTTCATCTGGAAGAAGCTCCACTACGACGCTGCACAGACCACCATCATGCACTACTGGTTTGGACAGGCCTTCTTCTACTTCCAGGTAAGGGACCGTTAGATGAGGGGGATCTGCACTCCCCCCAAAATATTTAAATGCATGAGGAAAAAAACTATTAAATATCTTATTTTGAGTGCAAAGCAGACACAGCAGATGAAGTCCTTTTCTAAATGAAGTTGTGAATGAGGTACAGTTGAAGTCAGAAGTTTACATACACCTTAGCCAATTACATTTAAACTCTGTTTTTCACAATTCCTGACGTTTAATCTGAGTAAAAATTCACTGTTTTAGGGCAGTTAGGATCACCACTTTATTTTAAAGTGAAATGTCGGAATAATAGAAGAGAGTCATTTATTTCAGCTTTTATTTATTTCATCACATTCCCAGTGGGTCAGAAGTTTACATCCACTCAATTAGTATTTGTTAGCATTGCCTTTAATTTGTTTAACTTGGGTCAAACATTTCGGATAGCCTTCCACAAGCTTCCCACAATAAGTTGGGTGAATGTTGTCCCGTTCCTCCTGACAGGTGGTGTAACTGAGTCGGATTTGTAGGCTTCCTTGTTTGCACACGCTTTTTCAGTTCTGCCCACAAATGTTCTATAGGATTGAGGTCAGAGATTTGTGAGGGCCACTCCAATACCTTGACTTTGTTGTCCTTAAGGCATTTTGCCACAACTTTGGAAGTATGCTTGGGGTCATTGTCCATTTGGAAGACCCATTTGCGACTAAGCTTTAACTTCCTGACTGATGTCTTGAGATGTTGCTTTAATATATCCACGTAATTTCCCTACCTCATGATGCCATCTATTTTGTGAAGTGCACTAGTCCCTCCTGTAGCAAAGCACCCCCACAACATGATGCTGCCACCCACGTGCTTCACGGTTGGGATGGTGTTTTTCGGCTTGCAAGCCTCTTTTTCCTCCAAACATAACGATGGTCGTTATGGCCAAACAGTTCTATTTTTGTTTCATCATACCAGAGGACATTTCTCCAGAAAGTATGATCTTTGTCCCATGTGTAGTTGCAAACCGTAGTCTGGCTTTTTTATGGCAGTTTTATAGCAGTGGCTTCTTCCTTGCTGAGAGACCTTTTAGGTTATGTCGATATAGGACTTGTTTTACTGTGGATATAGATACTTTTGTACCTGTTTCCTCCAGCATCTTCACAAGGTCCTTTGCTGTTGTTCTGGGATTGATTTGCACTAGCTAGCCCGGCCAGAGCACCTGTGCTTACCACCGTAGCATACTCCTGGGCTACAATACCCAGGCCCACGACCGGTCTATCGATGTCACCGCATGAAGAGGAATAAACAGACTCACCCCATCGCGACGTCCCCCAAAGGCTAACTCTCTAGCCCTTGCTATCTCCTTGCTTGCTAATTCAGCCTGCTAACTGCTAGCTTGTTTAGCCCTGGTCCGCTAACTGCTACCTTGTTTACCCCCGGCCTGCTAACTGTTAGCTTGTCAGCACAGGCCTGCTAACCGTCTGTATCGCCGCGTCCCAAACACTCACTGGACCCATATTTACTTTCTATCTCTTTCAGATTTTTAATTTGTTTATTCCTTCTGGAAACCTGCCTCACCCAATGGGATACGGAATCGCTATTATTTTTAATTTTTAGAACACACTCAAGAACCTCCAGAAGCTAACCAGCTAACTAGCTATAAGCTATTTAGTCATTATTAGTTTTTTAACCTGGACAACACTCGCCAGTCCAGCTTCCCTTCCCCATCCACCGCTGCCCCCTGGACACTGATCACTTGGCTACATAGCTGATGCACGCTGGACTGTCCATTAATCACGGTACTCCATTCTGCTTGCTTGTTTTATCTGTCAGCCCCGTTGCCTAGTCAATGCCATTTTACCTGCTGTTGTTGTGCTAGCTGATTAGCTGTTGTTGTCTCACCTACTGTTTTAGCTAGCTTTCCCAATTCAACACCTGTGATTACTGTATGCCTCGCTGTATGTCTCTCTCAAATGTCAATATGCCTTGTATACTGTTGCTCAGGTTAGTTATCATTGTTTTATTTCACAATGGAGCCCCTCGTACCACTCTTCATACCCCTGATACCTCCTTTGTCCCACCTCCCACACATGCGGTGACCTCACCCATTACAACCAGCATGTCCAGAGATACAACCTCTCTCATCATCACCCAGTGCCTGGGCTTACCTCCGCTGTACCCGCACCCCACCATACCCCTGTCTGCACATTATGCCCTGAATATATTCTACCATGCCCAGAAACCTGCTCCTCTAATTCTCTGTCCCCAACGCTCTAGGCGACCAGTTTTGATAGCTTTTAGCCGCACACTCATACTACTCCTTCTCTGTTCCGCGGGTGATGTGGAGGTAAACCCAGGCCCTGCATGTCCCCAGGCACCCTCATTTGTTGACTTCTGTGATCGAAAAAGCCTTGGTTTCATGCATGTCAACATCAGAAGCCTCCTCCCTAAGTTTGTTTTACTCACTGCTTTAGCACACTCTGCTAACCCTGATGTCCTTGCCGTGTCTGAATCCTGGCTCAGGAAGGCCACCAAAAATTCAGAGATTTCCATACCCAACTATAACATTTTCCGTCAAGATAGAACTGCCAAAGGGGGAGGAGTTGCAGTCTACTGCAGAGATAGCCTGCAAAGTAATGTCATACTTTCCAGGTCCATACCCAAACAGTTCGAACTACTAATTTTGAAAATTACTCTCTCCAGAAATAAGTCTCTCACTGTTGCCGCCTGCTACCGACCCCCTCAGCTCCCAGCTGTGCCCTGGACACCATTTGTGAATTGATCGCCCCCCATCTAGCTTCAGAGTTTGTTCTGTTAGGTGACCTAAACTGGGATATGCTTAACACCCCGGCAGTCCTACAATCTAAGCTAGATGCCCTCAATCTCACACAAATCATCAAGGAACCCACCAGGTACAACCCTAACTCTGTAAGCAAGGGCACCCTCATAGACGTCATCCTGACCAACTGGCCCTCCAAATACACCTCCGCTGTCTTCAACCAGGATCTCAGCGATCACTGCCTCATTGCCTGTATCCGCTACGGAGCCGCAGTCAAACGACCACCCCTCATCACTGTCAAACGCTCCCTAAAACACTTCTGTGAGCAGGCTTTTCTAATCGACCTGGCCCGGGTATCCTGGAAGGACATTAACCTCATCCCGTCAGTTGAGGATGCCCGGTCATTTTTTTAAAGTAACTTCCTCACCATTTTAGATAAGCATGCTCCGTTCAAAAAATGCAGAACTAAGAACAGATACAGCCCTTGGTTCACTCCAGACCTGACTGCCCTCGACCAGCACAAAAACATCCTGTGGCGGACTGCAATAGCATCGAACAGTCCCCGCGATATGCAACTGTTCAGGGAAGTCAGAGGGAAGCGAAGAACCAATACACGCAGTCAGTCAGGAAAGCTAAGGCCAGCTTCTTCAGGCAGAAGTTTGCATCCTGTAGCTCCAACTCCAAAAAGTTCTGGGTCACTGTGAAGTCCATGGAGAACAAGAGCACCTCCTTCCAGCTGCCCACTGCACTGAGGCTAGGTAACAAGATCACCACCGATAAATCCATGATTATCGAAAACTTCAACAAGCATTTCTCAACGGCTGGCCATGCCTTCCGCCTGGCTACTCCAACCTCGGCCAACAGCTCTGCCCCCCCCGCAGCTCCTCGCCCAAGCCTCTCCAGGTTCTCCTTTACCCAAATCCAGATAGCAGATGTTCTGAAAGAGCTGCAAAACCTGGACCCGTATAAATCAGCTGGGCTTGACAATCTGGACCCTCTATTTCTCAAACTATCCGCTGCCATTGTAGCAACCCCTATTACCAGCCTGTTCAACCTCTCTTTCATGTCGTCTGAGATCCCCAAGGATTGGAAAGCTGCCGCAGTCATCCCCCTCTTCAAAGGGGGAGACACCCTAGACCCAAACTGTTACAGACCTATATCCATCCTGCCCTGCCTATCTAAGGTCTTTGAAAGCCAAGTCAACAAACAGGTCACTGACCATCTCGAATCCCACCATACCTTCTCCGCTGTGCAATCTGGTTTCCGAGCCGGTCACGGGTGCAACTCAGCCTCACTCAAGGTACTAAACGATATCATAATAGCCATCGATAAAAGACAGTACTGTGCAGCCGTCTTCATCGACCTTGCCAAGGCTTTCGACTCTGTCAATCACCATATTCTTATCGGCAGACTCAGTAGCCTCGGTTTTTCGGATGACTGCTTTGCCTGGTTCACCAATTACTTTGCAGACAGAGTTCAGTGTGTCAAATCGGAGGGCATGCTGTCCGGTCCTCTGGCAGTCTCTATGGGGGTGCCACAGGGTTCAATTCTCGGGCCGACTCTTTTCTCTGTATATATCAATGATGTTGCTCTTGCTGCGGGCGATTCCCTGATCATTTACATTTACATTTTACATTTAAGTCATTTAGCAGACGCTCTTATCCAGAGCGACTTACAAATTGGTGCATTCACCTTATGACATCCAGTGGAACAATCACTTTACAATAGTGCATCTAAATCTTAAAGGGGGGGGGTGAGAGGGATACTTATCCTATCCTAGGTATTCCTTGAAGAGGTGGGGTTTCAGGTGTCTCCGGAAGGTGGTGATTGACTCCGCTGTCCTGGCGTCGTGAGGGAGTTTGTTCCACCATTGGGGGGGCCAGAGCAGCGAACAGTTTTGACTGGGCTGAGCGGGAGCTGTACTTCCTCAGTGGTAGGGAGGCGAGCAGGCCAGAGGTGGATGATCGCAGTGCCCTTGTTTGGGTGTAGGGCCTGATCAGAGCCTGGAGGTACTGAGGTGCCGTTCCCCTCACAGCTCCGTAGGCAAGCACCATGGTCTTGTAGCGGATGCGAGCTTCAACTGGAAGCCAGTGGAGAGAACGGAGGAGCGGGGTGACGTGAGAGAACTTGGGAAGGTTGAACACCAGACGGGCTGCGGCGTTCTGGATGAGTTGAAGGGGTTTAATGGCACAGGCAGGGAGCCCAGCCAACAGCGAGTTGCAGTAATCCAGACGGGAGATGACAAGTGCCTGGATTAGGACCTGTGCCGCTTCCTGTGTGAGGCAGGGTTGTACTCTGCGGATGTTGTAGAGCATGAACCTACAGGAACGGGCCACCGCCTTGATGTTGGTTGAGAACGACAGGGTGTTGTCCAGGATCACGCCAAGGTTCTTAGCGCTCTGGGAGGAGGACACAATGGAGTTGTCAACCGTGATGGCGAGATCATGGAACGGGCAGTCCTTCCCCGGGAGGAAGAGCAGCTCCGTCTTGCCGAGGTTCAGCTTGAGGTGGTGATCCGTCATCCACACTGATATGTCTGCCAGACATGCAGAGATGCGATTTGCCACCTGGTCATCAGAAGGGGGAAAGGAGAAGATTAGTTGTGTGTCGTCAGCATAGCAATGATAGGAGAGACCATGTGAGGTTATGACAGAGCCAAGTGACTTGGTGTATAGCGAGAATAGGAGAGGGCCTAGAACAGAGCCCTGGGGAACACCAGTGGTGAGAGCGCGTGGTGAGGAGACAGATTCTCGCCACGCCACCTGGTAGGAGCGACCTGTCAGGTAGGACGCAATCCAAGCGTGGGCCGCTCCGGAGATGCCCAACTCGGAGAGGGTGGAGAGGAGGATCTGATGGTTCACAGTATCGAAGGCAGCCGATAGATCTAGAAGGATGAGAGCAGAGGAGAGAGAGTTAGCTTTAGCAGTGCGGAGCGCCTCCGTGATACAGAGGAGAGCAGTCTCAGTTGAATGACTAGTCTTGAAACCTGACTGATTTGGATCAAGAAGGTCATTCAGAGAGAGATAGCGGGAGAGCTGGCCAAGGACGGCACGTTCAAGAGTTTTGGAGAGAAAAGAAAGTTTACGCAGACAACACCATTCTATATACTTTTGGCCCGTCATTGGACACTGTGCTATCTAACCTCCAAACGAGCTTCAATGCCATACAACACTCCTTCCGTGGCCTCCAACTGCTCTTAAACGCTAGTAAAACAAAATGCATGCTTTTCATCCGATCGCTGCCTGCACCCGCATGCCCGACTAGCATCACCACCCGGGATGGTTCCGACCTTGAATATGTGGACATCTATAATTACCTAGGTGTCTGGCTAGACTGCAAACTCTCCTTCCAGACTCATATCAAACATCTCCAATCGAAAATCAAATCAAGAGTCGGCTTTCTATTCCGCAACAAAGCCTCCTTCACTCACGCCGCCAAGCTTACCCTAGTAAAACTGACTATCCTACCGATCCTCGACTTCGGCGATGTCATCTTCAAAATTGCTTCCAACACTCTACTCAGCAAACTGGATGCAGTTTATCACAGTGCCATCCGTTTTGTCACTAAAGCACCTTATACCACCCACCACTGCGACTTGTATGCTCTAGTCGGCTGGTCCTCACTACATATTCGTCACCAGACCCACTGGCTCCAGGTCATCTACAAGTCCATGCTAGGTAAAGCTCCACCTTATCTCAGTTCACTGGTCACGATGGCAACACCCATCCGTAGCACGCGCTCCAGCAGGTGTATCTCACTGATCATCCCTAAAGCCAACACCTCATTTGGCCGCCTTTCGTTCCAGTACTCTGCTGCCTGTGACTGGAACGAATTGCAAAAATCGCTGAAGTTGGAAACTTTTATCTCCCTCACCAACTTCAAACATCAGCTATCTGAGCAGCTAACCAATCGCTGCAGCTGTACATAGTCTATTGGTAAATAGCCCACCCATTTTCACCTACCTCATCCCCACACTGTTTTTATTTATTTACTTTTCTGCTCTTTTGCACACCAATATCTCTACCTGTACATGACCATCTGATCATTTATCACTCCAGTGTTAATCTGCAAAATTGTAATTATTCGCCTACCTCCTCATGCCTTTTGCACACAATGTATATAGACTCCCCTTTTTTCTACATTGTTTACTCCATGTGTAACTCTGTGTTGTCTGTTCACACTGCTATGCTTTATCTTGGCCAGGTCGCAGTTGCAAATGAGAACTTGTTCTCAACTAGCCTACCTGGTCAAATAAAGGTGAAATAAAAAATAAAAAAAATATTTGCATCAAAGTACGTTAATCTCTAGGAGACTGAACGCGTCTCCTTCCTGAGCGGTATGTTGGCTGCGTGGTCCCATGGTGTTTATACTGGCATACTATTGTTTGTACAGCTGAACGTGGTACCTTCAGGCATTTGGAAATTGCTCCCAAGGATGAACCAGTCTTGTTGAGGTCTACGCCTGACCCACTGGAATTGTGATCTGTCTGTAAACCATTTTTGGAAAAGTTACTTGTCATGCACAAAGTAGATGTCCTAACTGACTTGCCAACTATAGTTTGTTATCAAGAAATTTGTGGAGTGGTATGTGTATGTAAAGTGTATGCTAAGTGTATGTAAACTTCTGACTTCAACTCTGTGTGTAGGTCTTCTAGATTTCCTCATGTCGTTCTGTTTCAGTGAACATAATCAAGTGTACAATTATATTTTGCTGTCACAATACCTAACATCCCGAGAGACACACACACACACACACACACACACACACACACACACACACACACACACACACACACACACACACACACACACACACACACACACACACACACACACACACACACACACACACACACACACACACACACACACACAGCCCCAGTGTTCACCAGATAAAACATTTTCTGGCGTCCCTGAATTCCTCCAACCCCTTGATTTAGTCACTTTGTTACCACTCTCAGGTCATTATGAAGGGGTCAGGAATGACCAATTACCACTTTAGGTGCCCATGCATGAAATTATTGACCCTGGTTAATGGTTAGTCTCAACAAAGCTGTAAACCAGCCCTACTGTAGGCCAAGCTGAGCAGTCCAATGTCCTAAAACTCCTATTGTAGCCACTCCATGGTCGGCCCTGTGGAACATACATGATTCAATAGTTTAATTGATCCACTAAAATATGGTGTTGAGTTTGTCCATTGGAGGGTGGCTTAGTCAGGCTCTTTGACAGAATGGGTCCTTTCACACGCATGAGCACGCATGCACTCACTCCATCCATCCACCCCTCCAGGCAAGAGAGAGGGCAGCTAGTGGCCCTCATCAGCCGGTGAATTAATTCAGCTCCCGCGGCAATCGAGAAAGCTCTTCCATCACACCTGAGCCCTCGTCAGGAAATGGAAAGGGGAATGAGAGACTGGGCCAAAAACAGTGGGGAGGAGAGACAAGGTGGAGGGGAGTTTTTACACCATCACTGCAGCCCTTACAAGGCCAGTGAGGTGACAAGTTCTGAATAGCTACCTGCTAAGTGGAGGAGCATGCAGGAGACCGACACATTTTAATAGTTTCAGCTTCTGACTCCTTTTGAAAGTTAACATTGAGTGTATTCCGTAATCTTCATATATTAATTTTTCCCAAGGTTAAGTTAGATGTAGTTAGTGAAGTTAGCAAACTTAGTTAGCTACGTTACCCAACATAGCTACATTTTGTTAAACAGTCACATTAGCTAATGTATTTAGCTACACTAGCTACTGTATGTTAGCTACTTTAGCTAACTATGCCACATTATTTAACTACTACGTTAGCTAAGTAAGCTAAGGCTAGGTGTGAGAATGAAGCTTAATAAAACGGACATCTTCTGTTTGGCTGGCTGTTTGTCTGTAGGGGAACTCCAACAGCATTGCCACGGTTGACATCTCGGTGGGCTTCGTGGGACTGGAGAGCTACGTAGAGGCCCCAGCTTTCTTCCTCACCGCCCTCAGCACGTATGCCGGGCCCCTGCTCTGGGCTGCCCACCTGGTTTGCTACCTCAGCTCAGAGAAGAGGTCAGTTACTTTACACTCAGCCCCCTCACACCAGTAAGTGTCATTAGTGATGATACATTCATAAGCTAATTCATTCGAACATTCACAGCCCAGGTACCAGCTAACCATGGGTTTATCTTTTGAGCTTGTTTGTCTTACTGTAGCAGACCAATGATGAAGTAGAAGATTTGATAGATTGAAAGCCTTGAAACAGATGATTTAGTGCAGGGAGGACATCCACGTACTCACAACATGATGATTTAGTGCAGGGGGGACGTCCACGTACTTACAACATGATTATTTAGTGCAGGGAGGACGTCCACGTACTCACAACATGATGATTTAGTGCAGGGAGGACGTCCACGTACTCACAACATGATGATTTAGTGCAGGGAGGACGTCCACGTACTCACAACATGATGATTTAGTGCAGGGAGGACGTCCACGTACTCACAACATGATGATTTAGTGCAGGGAGGACGTCCACGTACTCACAACATGATGATTTAGTGCAGGGAGGACGTCCACGTACTCACAACATGATGATTTAGTGCAGGGAGGACGTCCACGTACTCACAACATGATGATTTAGTGCAGGGAGGACGTCCACGTACTCACAACATGATGATTTAGTGCAGGGAGGACGTCCACGTACTCACAACATGATGATTTAGTGCAGGGGGGGCGTCCACGTACTCACAACATGATGATTTAGTGCAGGGGGGGCGTCCACGTACTCACAACATGATGATTTAGTGCAGGGAGGATGTCCACGTACTCACAACATGATGATTTAGTGCAGGGAGGACGTCCACGTACTCACAACATGATGATTTAGTGCAGGGAGGACGTTCACGTACTCACAACATGATGATTTAGTGCAGGGAGGATGCCCATGTACTCACAGGTAGCCTAGTGGTTAGAGCGTTGGACCAGTAATCGAAAGGTTGCTAAATCGAATCCCCTAGCTGACAAGGTAAAAATCTGTTGTTCTGCCCCTGAACAAGGCAGTTAACCCACTGTTCCTAGACCCTCATTGTAAATAAGAATTTGATCTTAAATGACTTGCCTAGTTAAAGGTTGAATTACATTTTTTTTAATTGTGCAGGGAGGGCCCTGTCCATGTACTCACAACATTGATTCGGCCTAAAACAAGAGGCTGGTGAAACTTTCCAGTTATTCAATTGTTCATGAATGGAATTTCAACTGATTTACGGAACTGGAATGGAAACTGATTTGAGCACTTACCGTACCATAATACATAAAGACAAAAGAGGACAGTAACCCAACAGAGCACAGTAACCCAACAGAGAACAGTATATTCTTCCCGTCTAGCATGAGACTGTGTCTGTTCACACTGCTATGCTTTATCTTGGCCAGGTCGCAGTTGCAAATGAGAACCTGTTCTCAACTAGCCTACCTGGTTAAATAAAGGTGAAAAAAATAATAATAATTTAAAAAAAAAACTGCAGTGTGTAATTTTTGGGACAGGATCATAATGCAATGACAACGCCTTGGCCACATGCCAATTTATTTTGGATTCAAAACAGCAGCGCTGCAAGCTACCCCTGGATGTTATTTGGAAATGCTTGATCCGGGAACACTTTGTACATCGTTTTAACGCTTGCACCCCTAATTGATTGTCTCATTAATTCATTTGATTCCGGCAACAAGTTAGCCACCTAGAGCACAATTCAAAGAGCATAAAATAAAAGAAGGTGATTATTAATACATGAGATAAGTGTTGCTACCCCGAGTCTTGAATGTACATTACAGTATGAATCACAGCACTATAAGCTAACAGTTATGGAATGGAAAAAAGAAGGGGTGGAGGATGTGGTTAATATCAAAAAGCTGTTTGTGGGTGGGTGTTTTTTTTCTTCTTTCAAGGGGCTTCTAAGAATCTTTGTTACTGGCATCTAATTCCAATTAGGTTGAGTGATAACTAGCTCCGAAATGCAGCCGAAGCAGATCGTAAAGCCTAGTCCAACATGGGAGACCCCTTCTCCTAATTGCACGCCAGCGTTTCAATAATTGATGAAAACGACCACTTTGAAGTCCTGCTCTTGGAGAGGGAAAAAGGGAATTGTGAACACACATATACTTACACTCATAAGTTTGGACACACCTACTTATTCAAGGGTTTTTCTTTATTTTTCTACATGTAGAATAATATTGAAGACATCAAAACTATAAAATAAAACATATGGAATCATGTTGTAACCAAAAAAGTGTTAAACAAATAATTAAAATAACCACCCTTTGCCTTGATGACAGCTTTGCTCACTCTTGGCATTCTCTCAACCAGCTTCACAAGGAATGCTTTTCCAGCAGCCTTGAAGGACTTCTCACATATGCTGAACACTTGTTGGTAGCTTTTCCTTCATTCTGCAGTCTAACACATCACAAACCATCTCAATTGGGTTGAGGTTGGGTGATTGTGGAGGCCAGATCATCTGATCCATCACTCTCCTGGGTCAAATAGCCTGGAGGTGTGTTTTGGGTCATTATCCTGTTGAAAAACAAAGGATAGTTCCACTAATCGCAAACCAGATGGGATGGAGTATTGCTTCAGAATGCTGTGGTAGCCATGCTGGTTAAGTGTGCCTTGAATTCTAAATAAATCACTGACAGTGTCACCAGCAAAGTACCCCAACAACATCACACCCCCTGCTCCATGCTTCACAGAGGGAACCACACACATTGAGATCATCTGTTCGCCTACTCTGCATGTCACAAAGTCACGGCGGTTAGAACCAAAAATCCCAAATTTTGACTCATCAGACCAAAAGACAGATTTACACCAGGCTAATGTCCATTGCTCGTGACTAACCATCATGTCTTAAAGTAATGATGCATTGTCATTTCTCTTTGCTTATTTGAGCTGTTCTTGCGATAATATGGACTTGGTCTTTTACCAAATAGGGCTATGTTCTGTATACCACCCCTACCTCGTCAGAACACAACGGATCAGCTCAAACGCATTAACAAGTAAAGAAATTCCACAAATGAACTTTTAACAAGGAACACCTGTTATTTGAAATGCGTCCCAGGTGATTACCTCATGAAGCTGGTTGAGAGAATGCCAAGAGTGTGCAAAGCTGTCATCAAGACAAAGGGTAACTTATTTGTGGAATCTAAAATCTAAAATATATTTAGATTTGTTTGACACAGTTTTGGTTACTACATGATTCCATATGTGTTATTTCACAGTTTTGATGACTATTCTACAATGTAAAAACAAATGGCAAAATAAAGAAAAACCCTTGAATGAGTAGGTGTGTCCAAACTTTTGACTGGTACTGTACATGCATTCACACACATTAATTAAAGCAGAGAAATGGGTAGAATTGTCTGTCACATCATCCCCTCTTTGACTTAGCATCATAGTGCGGATGCAGGA
This sequence comes from Oncorhynchus gorbuscha, assembly GCF_021184085.1. NCBI lineage: Eukaryota > Metazoa > Chordata > Actinopteri > Salmoniformes > Salmonidae > Oncorhynchus > Oncorhynchus gorbuscha. The sequence goes on from NC_060185.1 coordinate 76,443,542, forward strand.
GAACATTCCAAATCCCATTACTCCCTGTCTCGCCCCTTGGGAGTCTGCTTCTATGTCACCGAGTTGCGTGCCGCTATGTCACGAAATGTCACCATTTGCATATCTGGGGTGGCTTTTAGGACCACCCGTGGTTCTGGTGTCAAGTCAAGGACAGTCAGTTGTGCCCCGCTAACAAGAGCCACTCATATGTTGACCATTTTTGTTCTACGATGATGTTGTCTGTGTCAGATCGTAACTGTGGCCAAGTTGAGACTGGTCACCTTCTCAGTTGACGGCCCTCTTCTTTATTTTAATCAATAATATTAACGACAGGTAGTTTGTTGGTTTGTTAACTGTGAAGTTCAGCCTCGGGGACCTCATCAAACCCCCTACGTCAGCCTGTCATTTTTTATCCCTTACATATGCTCTTGCAGGAAGCCAGTTCAAGTAAAGTCCCATATTTGTAACACTGTCATAAACCAATTGATTCATCTGAGGAAACGTGCCTCACACAATCCATCCCCTCTGAGTATCTCATACATAATACGAGCAGACCGAGATTTGTAAATTCTCATTATTCATGTCCACATCCTCCATCCCCACCATCCAGCTCTGCAGTTTTCCACCAGAATGGCCCCACTCACAAAGTGCAGTTTGAGACGTCTGCGTGATAAATGAACCTCTTAAGTAGTCTGACACAATGCAGCTCATTTATAATGCACTATGCCCCATCAGCATCCACACCACAGAACCAAATAATGGAAATGGGCTTTGATCAATACCTCCCTTGTCGGGAAACCCTAAAACCACAGGGGAAGATACAACTAAAGTTTTCATTGCTGTTGAATAGGATCTGTCTAGGGCCATGTTTTCACCGGGATAAAAGTGTTCCAAAGTAGTCAAAGCAAACAACGAGAATTCAATAACCCCCTTTCCCAACATTTGCTACTGCAGTTCAAACATATATCCTGGTCAAATCTGTGCAGACTGCACCCAGAAATGGGAAAATACATGTGGTGCAAACGCATGGGCTGTGTTTTTGAGTGTCAAAAGGGGACAATTCTCAAATGCTCCAGAGCTTTATAGGTGGTATCCCTTGACGCACATCCTGTATCCCACACTCCTTTACAGGCAGTCATCCCTTTTTAGTCCTGCTCCCTGGGTCATGATAGAGGGAGCGCACTGGATCAATACTAAAGCCAGCCCAAGAAGAGGACAGGAAGTAAAGGGAGAGTGGGTGGGTGTGGGACAGGCGTGAAGGTGCTTGACTAATGCCTGAACTCATTTCCAAAGAGGGGAATGCCCTTCAATTACTACCTCATCAGGGAGCTAGAGACCTTTGCCTAGGACAGGACATGAACAGACACCTAATTCGCCAGATGCCGGACAGGTCTCTCCTGCTGTAAAGGAACGGGGATGTATAGAGCTGAGAGACGTGATCTCCACAACAAAGACAAGACAAATGTCTTTCTACTGGTTATGTAGGCCTTTTATGTAATCATGTGTAGTTTTATTCATGTGCATTCCGTTAAAACGTAGATATTATGCATAATGAGTTGGATTAATCTGGATCCCTTGATTAATTACATATCTGTTGAATCAGGCCCCATTTGTGAGTAATGTGGCCTGTTCTGCATCACAACAGCATTGTAATAATTACATTGTTGTGGTTTGCTACACCAGCTGTGTGTGTCTTGGCAGACCGGAGCCACAGCTGAGCACACACACTCCCAGTGCAGTCAATGCTACCTGCTACATAGGCCGCTTGAGCAGAACAGCAACACATGCCTTGAGTGTATAGTCTCTGAAGAGTACACTACACCTAATACAGTAACTTGCGTCATACGCCTCTGGTGTAGGAGTAACAGAAAAAAGTGCCTTCAGAAAATATTCACACCCCTTGACTTTTTCCACATTTTGTTGTGTTACAGCCTGAATGTGCCTGAATTTAAAATGGATTACATTTAGATTTTGTCAATGGCCTACACATAATACCCAATAATGTCAAAGTGGACTGTTTTTACAAATGGTTACAAATTAATTAAAAAATGAAAAGCTGAAATGTCATGAGTCAATAAGTATTCAACCCATAAGTTCATGAGTAAAAGTGTGCTTAACTAGTCACATAATAAGTTGCATGGACTCGCTCTGTGTGCAATAATAATGTTTAACATGATTTTTGAATGACTACCTCATCTCTGTAACCCACACATACAGTGCTGTGAGAAAGTATTTGCCTTTCAGATCTTCAACCAAAATCTAATATTAGATAAAGGGAACATGAATGAACAAAATACAACAATTATTATTACATATTTATTATGCAACAGTTATGCTACACCCAATGCCCTGTGTGAAAAAGTAATTGCCCCCTTACACTTATTAACTGGTTGACACTGTGGAGGAATGTTGGCCCACTCTTCCATGTGGAACTACTTTAACTTAGCAACATTTGTGGGTTTTCAAGCGTCAATTGCTAGTTTCAAGTCCTACCACAACATCTCAATTGGGATTAGGTCTGGATTTTGGCCGTTTTCATGTAGTCGTGATTGTGTGTTTGGTATCAATGTCTTGCTGCATGACCCAGCTGAGCTTCAGCTCATAGGCGGATGGCCTGATATTCTCCTGTATCTCCTGATACAGAGCAGAATTCATATACAGGTATTACCAGTGTCCAACAGGGATCTATTATTTGTCCACTTCTCTCTTATACATGGCTCCCACTAAGAAAAATCATCTTTGAATATTGTGCCAGCTTCCACACCTATGCAGATGACATAGTTTAAAATGTATTTAGTGCTTGATCATGTTTAGATTCTAAACCCCATTGATTAGCTGTTCATATAGCATTGTCATTGTCAGAGTAAATGCTACAAATGTGAATGTTAGTTGATGTGAGCTAAAGAGATTTGCGATAAAACATCATACATTTCAGGTCCGGACCTTTGTTTCAATACTTTTCTTCTGGCCCAAAATGTGTGTGCTATGTGCATTGATAGCTGTTTGTGAGAGTGATATAGAAGGACACATTCAGTGTGTGTCGCTAAGTACAGTCATTTCTGTTGGCACCTACATGGGGGCTTGTGTGGGGACGCTCACTGATTATGCGAACACGCAGACAAACAAACCCACAGGTGTTTGATTCAACACCTACCCTAAATTACACTACCACCCACTGCCTTAGTGCAGCTCTAAGATAGCCTTTATTTGTTTGGGAGGGATAATTTCCCAGTCTTGAAATTCCTCACACAGAGTTTTGAGATTACCTGGCTACAGTTCCTCCTCCAGAGTTTTGAGATTACCTGGCTGCAGTTCCATCCCCAGAGTTTTGAGATTACCTAGCTGCAGTTCCATCCCCAGAGTTTTGAGATTACCTAGCTGCAGTTCCATCCCCAGAGTTTTGAAATTACCTAGCTGCAGTTCCATCCCCAGAGTTTTGAAATTACCTGGCTGCAGTTCCATCCCCAGAGTTTTGAGATTACCTGGCTGCAGTTCCTCCTCCAGAGTTTTGAGATTACCTGGCTGCAGTTCCTCCTCCAGAGTTTTGAGATTACCTGGCTGCAGTTCCTCCTCCAGAGTTTTGAGATTACCTGGCTGCAGTTCCTCCTCCAGAGTTTTGAGATTACCTGGCTGCAGTTCCATCCCCAGAGTTTTGAGATTACCTGGCTGCAGTTCCATCCCCAGAGTTTTGAGATTACCTGGCTGCAGTTCCTCCTCCAGAGTTTTGAGATTACCTGGCTGCAGTTCCTCCTCCAGAGTTTTGAGATTACCTGGCTGCAGTTCCATCCCCAGAGTTTTGAGATTACCTGGCTGCAGTTCCTCCTCCAGAGTTTTGAGATTACCTGGCTGCAGTTCCTCCTCCAGAGTTTTGAGATTACCTGGCTGCAGTTCCATCCCCAGAGTTTTGAGATTACCTGGCTGCAGTTCCATCCCCAGAGTTTTGAGATTACCTGGCTGCAGTTCCATCCCCAGAGTTTTGAGATTACCTGGCTGCAGTTCCATCCCCAGAGTTTTGAGATTACCTGGCTGCAGTTCCATCCCCAGAGTTTTGAGATTACCTGGCTGCAGTTCCTCCTCCAGAGTTTTGAGATTACCTGGCTGCAGTTCCTCCTCCAGAGTTTTGAGATTACCTGGCTGCAGTTCCTCCTCCAGAGTTTTGAGATTACCTGGCTGCAGTTCCTCCTCCAGAGTTTTGAGATTACCTGGCTGCAGTTCCTCCTCCAGAGTTTTGAGATTACCTGGCTGCAGTTCCATCCCCAGAGTTTTGAGATTACCTGGCTGCAGTTCCTCCTCCAGAGTTTTGAGATTACCTGGCTGCAGTTCCTCCTCCAGAGTTTTGAGATTACCTGGCTGCAGTTCCTCCTCCAGAGTTTTGAGATTACCTGGCTGCAGTTCCTCCTCCAGAGTTTTGAGATTACCTGGCTGCAGTTCCTCCTCCAGAGTTTTGAGATTACCTGGCTGCAGTTCCTCCTCCAGAGTTTTGAGATTACCTGGCTGCAGTTCCATCCCCAGAGTTTTGAGATTACCTGGCTGCAGTTCCTCCTCCAGAGTTTTGAGATTACCTGCTGCAGTTCCATCCCCAGAGTTTTGAGATTACCTGGCTGCTGTTCCTCCTCCAGAGTTTTGGGTTCACCTGGCTGCACTATCCCCGTCTGAATATGAGATGAACTGTGGCTCTGTTCAGACCGACAAAGGCATTGAAATGACTCAGAGGAGCTTTCAGATGCTGTGATTGAATGTGTATTTGTGCACATGTGTACTTGTGTGTGAAAGAGATCAAATGTGAAAGAGAGCGAGTATAAAAGGACAACATGCAAACAACTTGTACAGTTCTCTGTATTTCTGATTGTTTCGAATGAGAGACTGTGGGCAACCCTTTGAAGAGTGTGCAACTTGTTCTCCATCTCTGCCTTTCATTTGAATTGAAAGGCTGCCGTCGAAGGTCATATCCAGTACTTTCTACATGTGCTGGCATCTATCAGCCCTATCTAAATAGACAATGAGGTCAGGCTCTTTTCAGGGGTACTAAGGAGTCGATGTCAGGCTAATGCAACCGTAAGCATTGAGACAGACGAGATACAAGTTCTCAGGTTGAAAGGCTGATTGAAAGCATGTGCCTCAAGGCTAAGAGAGATGCATTAGGATTTGTCTGAGTCCAGGCCTCGGTTCAATAGCATTTGTTTTATATCAAATACTTTAGATGTGGAGGTTGAATGTACACGTGGTGTACTCAAATCTGTGTTTTAAAACGTGACCTATGAGATGCAAACCTTCAATCCTGCGATGTCTCATGCCGAATGCCATTTGTTTTGTCAGGTACAGTAGGCATTTGTTCTTTTGACTGCTGGTGACATCTGTTTTTCCATTCTTCTGATTGAAAGATAATCAATCTCTCTTCTTTCCCTTTTCTCCTCCTCTCTCCAGGAGCTCAGTGGCGGTCGGCCATGGATGCTACTGCTTGGCCCTTTTGCGGTCCGTGCCGGCGGCGGCCTACGTGGTGTTGGTCACGGCCCTGCGCTACCACCTCTTCATCTGGAGCGTCTTCTCACCCAAGTTGCTGTATGAGTCCATGCACACATTGCTCACCGCTGCAATTTGCCTCTTCTTCACCACCATGGAGCAGAGCCGCAGGCCCTAGGGAGCCCACGGCCCCTGAGGGCTCTCAACTTTCAGGAAGGGGTTAAGGAGAAGGGCAAAGACTCATGGGTAATGGTGGTCCTGATACTGTCCTAGTTGACTTCTGGATGCCCCACTCCTACACTCTGAAGGAGAAGGTGGGAATGTACTGTCCACTGCACTGGATTTCTAGGACTGCAGCATTCACTTGGGTGGCAGGTAGCCTAATGTTTAAGAGCGTTGGGCCAGTAACCGAAAGGTTGCTGGTTTGAATCCCTGAGCAAACTAGCTGAAAAATCTGTCAATGTACCCTTCAGCAAGGCACTTAACCCTAATTGCTCCTGTAAGTGGCTCTGGATAAGAGTGTCTGCTAAATTAATACAAAAATGTTCAAATTCACCTTTTGGTACGCA